>NW_009732231.1:31124-128524 GCF_000703405.1 Apaloderma vittatum | reverse complement strand
TCCCTACAAGGTCATTGTCAGTGCAAGTGGTGATAGTGTAATTTACCAGAATAAATATAACAATCAAGCATATCAATATCAATAAATATATCAATAAGCAGTATGGAAAATGTCACTTGAAAACTGTAACATGAGCACTCTGCTTTCTTGGCTGAATTACTGTTTATTGCTGATGTTTTCATTGACACTTCTTTGGGATGGTGGCAGACATAAGTAAATATATACATATATGATGCAGTGCTTTTGAAAGTTTGTATGTTAGCATTGTCATCAGACATTCAGCTGCTTGCAACAGAGCAATGGGAGAGTAGTGAAGAAAAACTCTGATCAAAAAGAAGATGAAAATGGTCCTGCTTGTGATGACTAGATTTCCTGCAAAAATGCTTGAGGAACTACATTTTTTTTATTATTTCCTCTCTGCTTATATCTGTATCTTTTTAAAAAACAAGGTGCTTACTATTTGGCCATCACCCCAAGTCAAAACACTACCATCAATTCCATAACAATGGAATGGACACATCATATACTACCACAGCAACTGTTACGGTATATATTTAAGATAAATTTCATTGAGAATACATGTTAATCAATAGATGAACCTGCAATCAGGGAGTCGTAGCTCTTCTTAAAGACAAGATTACTGTTGGTAGGGAAAAACATGTTTGAGAACTGTTCAGTTCATCAGATTTCTATACCAGGTATGCAAATTTCTACTTCATTAAGGTGCACTGCACAACTTTCCTGAGGAAAAAAATACTATGAGCATAATTTAAAATGTTCTGTGACTGCCACAGAATCCAAGAATACCTTATTTTAATCCCAAATGGCTTATTCAGCATTCTCATTAAATGGTTTTGTGGTTTGAAAGTGCACTTTGTTATTTTAAAATATCTGCGGACAAGAGTATCCTTTTTGAAGACGATCAGAATATAATATTGGATTATTTTCTCAGTAATACTGCCAGTGCCTCAATTATGTTGGTAGATGTTTTTCTTTATTCTTCTTAATTGATCCAGGTTTTTTCAGCCTCCTACTCAGCCACAGACAGATATAAGTCTATTTTTTTTTTTCTTATGCGATTATATGACCCTTGAGTCTCATTTCTTTTGGAGAGGGCTGGAATACCATTAACTATCTTTAGTTTTAGTAAAGTTAGGAAGAGTGCATCTATATCTAAGCTACTGGGATTTTGTATGAAGTAAAAGGAATATTTTACTGAGATCCCAGACTTCATCTAACGGTGGGTGGTAGCGTCAGCTATATCCAGAAGGTAAGCATTAATTTGTTACCACTGCTAGTATTTTTAATAACAAGAATCAACTTAATGTATGGAATTCTTTTCTCCTTTAAAAACAGTTTGAAGGCTGCTGATTTAAGTTTAACTTTTATCATATCAGACTTCAAAGCATTTCATACAAGCATGCATGAATTCATTGAAGTGGGACTGACCTCTTTAGCATAACATATCTATGAATATGTATATTGATAATTAATTATCAAAGTGAATTAGACAAGTCATTCTGATTCAGAACAATTGCTATTTATTAGAGGTCTGTGCTGCTATTTTCAGACTTGTTTGGCTGGTGGTCAAGACAGGAAACAATGAAATTGGGGAAAGAAGCAGTTTAGTTTAAAATTGGAAAAATAAAACACGTTTCTCTTTAATCACACAATATATGATTAGTGTTGAACTCTGGGAAGCTGTTGAAGGCAAAAAAACTAGCAAGATGCAAAAATGTAGATGAAAAATAAGAGTATTCAGAGTAAACCTAACATGAAAAATAAAGAAGCGATGTTACACTTCTGGCTTCAACCTTTAGAAGCTTTTAGAAATGGAGGAAGATAACTCTTTTATGGCCAGTTGCTTTCTGTTTTTTCTCTAGTGTTGTGTGCTGGTGAAGATGATGAACTAGGCAGGCCTTGCTTCAGTCTAATATGACAGTATTTCTGTTCCATACCAAAATCTCAGGCAAAGAAATAGGTGGCCTAGTTTCAGAGGAAGGAAATAGCTGCAGCCAAGACTGAGGGCTAAGCACAGACAAAGATGTAATGAACTTACTCAGCACAGAATCTAAGATTACATCTACCCTGAAACACTTAAATAGGACATTTGGCTTTTCGCATCTTTTCAGGGTGCTAAATAATCAGGTACTTTGCAGAACTGATCTGCAAATATTAGAAGAAAAGTGGTTGTCTAACTTTGGACATGTTCCATTAGGTAGATAATTTAGTCAGATAGCTTCCTTACTGCTACAGTTATAGCAGACATATAACCTCTCTTCCTTCTATATCCACATTAAAGCACTAGAATACATCCTTGTGTTATGCAAAACCCATCATTGTGTTTTACCTGCACGTTGTTTGATACCTGCTCATTAATGGAATAATGTTCCATAGCAGAAATTGTATTGGTGCAAAATAAAAACAAGAGCTTGCATTCTGAAAAATGCAAAAAACTATTTCAACTTAGTGTCTCATCATTCTTCAAGGAGTTTGTTCTCTATTCTGAATTAACAGCAGTCCTGTCCTGACTACACAGATAAAAAATGAGAGCTATAGATGGGTTTAACTTCATTGAGAGGTGCTGATTTTCTGCATTTTATTAGCATGTGGAACACTAGAGAAAACATGTTTACTAATTCATTTCAGCAGAGGGAAATTTGAAAAAGGTCATGTAGTTTGGATTCTCCCTGATACTGCTGTCACTTTTCACAAGAAGCTACCACAGATTTTTATACAGTCGTGTTATCATTTGGTCTTAATATTTGCAGTTCTCCAGAAATTTTTCCCCATATTCTTGACAGAGATTGCTGCTAAGTTTCACTATAAGTTTCTGCTTCTAAAATAACCAGATGAAGTCTGTTTTCCTTGAGTCCTTCCGTAGGTGAAGACGAATGTCATTGCTATTTATTGTCCTTTTAAAAGTTTAATAATTCCTTGATCTTTTACATAAGTTTGGTTTAATGTCTTAAGCTTTAAACAAAATAAGGTAAAATAAACGATATGACTATTGTACTACTTAAATGAACATTTTAAAGGTCTGTGGAAAATATAGAATAAACACTTTCACCTTATTACAGAATCAAAGTACTAATTACAGTTGCCTGACTGGAAGAAGTTTTTCTTTTTTGGCAGTTTAAAGTTGCAATGTTTTCTGTTAATCTTAGTTCACTGTCATGAAAATATGAAAACAATTAACCCAAGTTAATTCTGTTTGTTTAACAAGACAAGTGAAGGAACATATCCACTACAGGGTCGTTAGCTGAAATACTTGTATTTCAGTAGGAAGAGAATAAAACAGGAGATGCAGTAAATTAGTAAAATTTTCCTTGTTCTTCAATTTACAAAGTTTCTTTTCAGTGGAACTGGAGTTCCAAGTAGTATTTTCAATGAACATGAAGAGCCTCAAGTATTCTAGGTAGAGAACAAAATAAAAAAGGGCCCCAAATCTCAAGGTCAGGTTTAAGCTGTAGTTTTGGAGACTTGAGATAAGTATCAACCCTTTGTTTTCTGAGTATCCAATTTAGATATGATATAAAGCAACTATTTATTGACCCAGCTAGCCTGCAGCTAATCACCATTGTTATTAGAATATTATGATGTTGGTTAGTCCTGCTAGTGTCAGCTGCTATAAGGAGAGAGTGGGATTTTTTTTCATTTTAGAAAAGATAATTTTTTCCTTCAATTTAAAGTCTATCATGTTGTCCTATAACATTAATGCAAAATGTCATACCTTGCTGAAATGAGCTCAAGTTGTAAATACTGTTGGGAATTCAAAAAATGGGAAAATACCAAACTAAAATTGAAGTCTCCATAGATGTCTGTGTTCAACAGTAAATGCTCCTATTGGGCGGAGGATCTTTAAGGTCTTTTCCAACCCAAAGCATTCTATTATTCTATGATTGTAAATTAGGTCCAAGTAACTTCTGAAATAGGATACAGGAACTTTTGAAAATATTGCCTTTGATATAGTTTGAAAAAATCACTGATGAACAAAGATGAAAACACCAAGTGTTGTGTTTGGTAACTAACATAACACCACAGTTGCTTGGATTGAAATTTCCATTTTAATCTTTCCGGAGTTATTTTCCCCAAAAGTCTTTCTGTGAATTTTTCTTTGAATTAAATAGCAGTTCCTCTTGCGTGACGACCAAGTGCCGTGTCCCATGGAACTTACTGTATCTACTCATACAATTGCTAAGTCACCTACCATTGAGAGATCCAGCTACCCCAACTCTTCTTTCATGTTCCTTAATCACTTCAATTCGCAGCTGCTCTTCGGCTAAGGTTTTCTGTTGTTTCTTCCCCACTTGCATTCTCCCTTCCCTGATGGTTATATTTATCTCTGACCTTCACATTATTTGCTAGATTTTCTTCATTGGTGAATTTCAGCCTCAGTTTCTTCTTTTTTTTTTTAATGAGATGGTCTTTGCTGAGTCATACTGTGCCTCAGCAGCTTTCTCTCCTGCCTCTCAGCTCAACGCTGCTCTTGCTTCTTCACTGGGAGGGCAATCAGTTTGTCCTTTCAGGGTTATCATCCTAATCTGTACCAGTGTAATCAGAGGCAAATATATACCTTTTGTGTGTGTGTGTGTGTGAAACAGAACATGCTTTCCAGTGAAAAGAACAGACCAGTAAGACAAAGGAACCATTTCAGAGCTGCAAATTAAATTTTCCTGAAAATTGTCTTATCCTCTGTCTTTAATTCTGTGAATTTAAGCAATACGCCTGAGATGCTGTGTGTGAGGGATTACATGTCTTATCCTCTGTCTTTAATTCTGTGAATTTAAACAATACGCCTGAGATGCTGTGTGTGAGGGATCACATGACTTTCCATCCTTGGCACAGAAGAAGCAAAATCCATCAGTCAAGACCAGAAAAGGTTCTGGGGTTTAGGTATGAGTTAAAGTTAAATATCACTGAACTTTCTAAAACCCAAGAGAAGCTGCATAATACAACCTGTCAAATTGTCTGTCAAACTGACCAAAAATTTACACCGCAAGTTAACTAATAGAAAAAGGCAAATTTCCATATTTTCACACTCTTTTAAAATTCTTTCATTTTATAACCATACAGTGAATTGGTCTGGTTTTTAAAAAGTTAAGATTGCTAGCATGAAATGTATCTAGTTACAAATGCCTTGGGAAAGGAAAAAAAAACCAAGCAATTGCTGTTTCCAGACAGTTTTTCCCAAGAATTATATGCTCAAAACAATGTAATTCCAGTCAAGACAGAATCTACTGATTGCGCTTCTAGTGTCTTTTGTTAAGGAATAACAGCAGCCTTTCTCTTCTCTATCTATCCTCCCCCATTTTCCTGCATGAATCAGATTTTTGGCAAAGGGGCTGCACCCTCCTATCTGAAATTTCTCCCCATATGCTGAACAAGTTTTAACCTTTTGTACCCATTTATTACGTCACCAGGACAACATCCGCTGTTGTACGTTGGGAAAACAAGCGACGCAACGCTGAACAGAATGGCTCCCATATGCTGAACAAGTTTTAACCTTTTGTATCCATTTATTACGTCACTGGGACTACATCCGCTGTTGTACGCTGAGAAAACAAGGGACGCGACGCTGAACAGAGTGGCAATTATAGCGCTGGCTCACACCCCAAGCCTTTCTACAAGCGTTTACATGCGTGCACAATACAGTCAGCAGGAGGAGGAGAAACAAGTCTGAGGAGGATCGACTGAAGGGAGACCTTACGGCTCTACAACTACCTGGAAGGAAGTTGTACGGAGGCTGGCTCACACCCCAAGCCTTTCTACAAGCGTGTACATGCGTGCACAATACAGTCAGCAGGAGAAGGAGAAACAAGTCTGAGGAGGAGCGACTGAAGGGAGACCTTACGGCTCTCTACAGCTACCTGGAAGAAAGTTGTAAGGAGATGGGGGCCGGTCTTTTCTCCCAAGTAACAAGCAATAGGACAACAGGAAATGGTCACAAGTTGTGCCAGAGAAAGTTTAGATTGGAAGTTAGGAAAAATTTCTTCACTGAAGAAACTGTCAAGCATTGCAAGAGGCTGCCCAAGGGAGTGGTGGAATCACCACGCCTGGAGGGATTTACAAGACCTGGATGTGGTATTTAGGGACATGGTTTATTGGTAGACATGGCATTGGCAGGTTAGTTGTTAGAACTCATGATCTTAAAGGTCTTTACGAGCCTAAAGAGTTCTATAATTCTATGATATTGAGAAACTAGCTACAGCTTAACAGAATTGATCCATGGAGTTCAATTTGTTTTGAACGGTTTCATTCAGAGGGAGTCACTTGGTTTGCCTAGAATGCACTTGGTGGAGATGTACAAACTGATTACACCAAGTCTCACACATTTGCGGTCTCTACTCTTTTCGTGAGGATGGCATGTTTCCATGTGTGCACGATTCACACGCAAATCTCTTTGCATTAAATTAAACCAAAGACCACCTGTTCCATGCAAGAAGTTGCATCCCTGAGTGAGCGGCCGCACTTTGAACTATCCATCTACCTAACAACGTGGAATTCAAATATTCAATAGATAAATCTCTATGGGAAAGAGATAACTGTCTTGTACAGTCATCTTGATAGTTTATAAAGCAATTACAAATTAAATCATATTATTTTTGCAACTTGAAAACTGAAGAAGTCCAATTTTTGTGAGTCAATGTGTTTCGATAAGGAAGAGAAACTTTATTCTGAAGGTACTGTCAAAAAGTTAAAACTTCACGCTGGGAAACACACCTGCTTTGGAGACCAGTATCTCAAAAGACTCCTATAAAAAAATGAGGATTTTGGTCCCAAACTTTAACCTCAAACATTAGCTTGAGCAGGGGACTAGGAAGCTTTCCAAAGCTTTGACTACTTCTACCCTGTTATGGCTTACTGACAGTAAGATTCTTTTTATTCTGATGTGAAGCAAATTAACAAGCTATTAACAAAAAAAGAGACAGCTCTAATAGCCTAAACCAGCACTGTCTGCCATTTTTCTTCCAGTAAGAGAGGGAAAAAAAAGACATTAGGGAAAATTTCAATAATAGAATTTGACAAAATCTAAAGCCGCAATAAAACAAAACACAGAGCCAAAGAAACTAAAATCAGATTGTCCTCGCAAAGCAGAACAGTAAAATCTTCACACATGTATATGTATACGTATACATGTATAAATAAATTCTCGAATTAATTTAGGAACTTCTGTTGCTAAATAACTGTTGCTTCTACACACAGAAAACAATTGGGAATACTTTAGTATAATTGGGGACAACATTTAAATATTAATTTCCTTTGTGAGGGTATTAATTATACACTTTAAACAAGAAATAGAATGGTTGCTCTAATTTAAGAACTATGTCCTAAAAGTTTTCTAAAACATGACTTCTCAAAGACAAGCTAAAGCTCTTCCTTTCTACTTTTTTGCTGAAAGATTGGCCCAGACTAGTTTTCTTGACTTGAATTCTCATTATATGGAATACCTAATGCCTAAAGGAGCTCCATGAACTCAGGTTTTCATTTTTAATCTTTCATTTTCATCTGTGATCCGATAAACCTTTAATTAAATACACACTCAATAGGAAATTACACTGGCAATCATACTCTGTCTGAAGCCACTGGGAGCGTTGCAAGTCTGTTACTGGTACTCAGATCAGAATAACTTTTAAAAGTCCATTTATTTTCTCTCACATAATCTTGTATCCTTTCTTTACCAGGAATCTCTCTAGAAAAAAACACACATGCAAATCAACCTTGCCACTGCCAATTAATACCAATAACTATGACTTCCTAAACGTTGTTTGTCAGAATCAAACACAAACATGCTCATGTGCAAGATGCTGTTGCAGAGGAACATGTGCATGGTAAGGAAAGGTGAGAGACTATTTTCAGTCTCTAATAATAAAGTCTGCAATAACCAGAATGGATTATGCTCCACATTTTTATCCTTTTAAAAGCAGGAAGTACATTTGAATTTTAAAAATTACATTTTAGATGACAGATATTTCATGTGAGTTAGATCTTGACAAATGAGGCAAGGTATTAATTACTGCAGTGTTTTCCCTATTATGGAAGACATATTAAATCGTGATGTCAAACATCCAGCATTATATGAATAAACTCAGGTGACAGTACGTGCGATTTAATTAAAATAATACTCTCATTTCTTACATAAACTGATATTATTTAGTGTACTATGAAAACATTTCCTAGATTAAGTACGACTACTATAATAAACTAACCATGGACACCAGTGGCAAAAACTTTATTTACCATCAACCTCTCCTGCAAGCTTGGATTTTTTGACTGCTCGGACTGCACATTTCACAAAAATTTGGTACAACATTCTGGTCCAGAATATTCAACAGGAGGAATGGTATTGATTGTAACAACACCAGGATTTTACTTCCTGTGCTGAAGGGAGGAGACAATTTAAGATGTTTTTAGCAGTGATTGATGATGCTTTCCTCAAAATCAATATTTGAAGCTCATTTAATCACTCCACAGACTTGCTACAAAATATTTATCTGGTTATACTTGCTCAATATTTTTAACAACTACCTGAATTTCTGATAATACATCTTGTAAATTTTATCTCCTTTCTTCTCTTATCAGTGACATACTAGGCTACCCTCTCAGGCTCGATTAAATAATTTCTTTCGAAACTGTGAGAGGGGAGCAAGGGAAGAGAATGTCAGATGATTGATGTAGTGTTTCACGAATGTACAGCTTTGACACCTCATTCTTGTCAAGAGGAGGATTCCCCCATCTTAACTGGGGTCATTTTTATGTGTTTGTCAGAAATAGAAGTGATGAGTAATGTTCGTTTATTTAGTTCAATACAGTTAAATCTTAGGAAAATAAAAACAACAAAAAATATCCAACAACCAACAAGCCATGTTGGGCAGAGGTGTCCCTGGGCAGGGACATCTTCCAGTAGACCAGGTTCTTCAAAGCCTCATCTAACCTGGCCTTGAATACTTCTAGGAACAGGACATCCACAGCTTCCTTGGGCAACCCGTTCCAGTATCTCACCACCCTCATAGTGAAGAATTTCTCCCTAATATCTAATCTAAATCCACCCTTTTTCAGTTTGAAACCATTAACCCTTGTCCTATCCTAATGGGCACTGCTAAAATGTATGTCCCCATTTTTCTTATAGGTTCTTATAGTAGTGGAAAGTTGCTGTAAGGTCTCTCTGGAGCCTTCTCTTCTCCAGATTGAACACCTTCATCTCTCTCAGCGTGTCATCATGTGGGAGGTGCTCCAACCCCCTGATCGTCTTTGTGGTTCTCCTCTGGACCCACTCAAGCAGGTCCATGTCCTTCTTATGTTGGGGACTCCAGAGCTGGACGCAGTACTCCAGGTGAGGTCTTAGTAGAATAGAGGGGGCGAGTCACCTCTCTCGACCTGCTGGTCATGGGTTTTTTTGATGCAGCCCAGGATGCAAGTAAAATCAAGTATTTTGTGGCATGGTCACAGAGGTGCTCTTTTATTGTGGGAACTGAGAGAAAGATTAAAAAAAAAAAAGAAGAATCACCCAGAAGGAAGAACTTCCCACTACCTCCTTTCATTAACCGCAGAGGGAACCTAGATACTTTTCATAGACCAGATACTCTTATGCTGGTAAATTCAGATGAAATTAATTGCTATCACTGGGCACTTCAGATCCAACATTTTACTACTGTGTGTTAGTGTAGCACTGTCTGTAAGGTACTTCTGACAGCTCTATTCAAGTTCAGTAAGGAGCTGCACTGGAAGCCGTCAAAACTTTTGTTATTATTTGGACTGTCTGGTCTGCAGACTATAGCATTTCAGCAACTTGAGAGCGGACATTCAATTTCTAAAAGAAAACAGAATGAGAAAAAATAATTTGGAAATGTTGAAGTATAATGCTCTTATTCATAAAATCTAAACAGTTAGTGATGCTGATTGACCCAAGATGCTTAATTTAAATTAATCTTAGCAATAAGCTGCCTTTCTATTTAGTTTGATGTACCTTTATCATAATAAAATTAGTACTTGATAGAAATGCAGATCTAGTGAGTTTTTCCTTCTGAACTTATGGGACCTTATTTCTTTTAATGCACGAGGCACGTGTTTCCATGAAGCATATCAGAGCCTGACTGAAAGAAGAATGGTGCAGTGCTTCATGAAAATGTCTTTTCAGGACTTTGACAAGCTAAAAAAGTGGGATAGATTTACTGTGAATACTAGGAGATATAGGGTTTCAAAATAGTGTTTGAAATTTATTAATCTGACAGAAGTGAGGAATTTTGATGCAGTTAGGTGGTCAGTTAGACTCCCAGTAAATATTACATTTTTATTCATCTCTGGTGGATAAGCAGTGTCTTCCTAGAGAATTTTTGTTCCTTCAGAAACTGTATTTTATATTAGAATATCATTATGATAAAAGATTCCCCAATTACGTTATTTCGCTGCTGATGTGATCTGCCAACTGTTCCTAGAAATGCTTCATAACTGTCTTAAAATTTATAACCTCTGTTCTTCTTTTGGAAGTAGAATATATTTAATGCTTATCCTATTCTGGTAAGAACAGCATGGCCAACAAATAAGAGTATTACCCATTTTCTTACCAGTGAAATATTTAATTAACCTCATGTTTATTTTCCCCTTTTGGTCATCTGTCAGTTGTTCTGCGATAATAATTCATTTTGATTGGCTTAGCACAAGTTAAATTTGCACAAAATGATTTTGGCTGAACCTCAACTGTATATGCCAGGTGACATTTTAATGTAATTGTCTTTATTGTGAGGTGAATTCCAGTGGATCTCCTGTACATACAGACATCCTTACTGCTGAGGAAGACAGTATTGCCTGAAGTGGTGAGCACACCAGTTCTTCAGGAAACTTATAAATCAGAAATTTGACACTAATTGCTATTCCAAAATAATTCCAAACATCTAAGTTTTATGAGTCAGTTGTCATGGAATGTACCTATTATTAAGAATACAAACCAGACAGTGACAAGAAAGAATTATTATGTAAAGCTGTTAACCATGAAGCTCTGGCATTTTGGAGAGTGATGATTTATTTTTCCTGCCATTGCTTATTTTGATGTGTGTATGGGGTGTGAGATTAGGGCAAGGCAGGGCAGGTAAAAATTTTGGGTTTTTTATATTTGATATAAGAATTATTTTGAGGGATTAGAACTTGAGAACTTCCTAGAAAACGTCTGCTATTTTTCTCCGTTTTCTCTCACACTCTGTGTCGGTGGCTGTGACAGCTGGCAGAAACTGTGCACCCAGGACTGTAGCCCTTTGTGGAATTATTGCTCTGCTGAAGTTCCTCACCCACAGAAGAGAATAGGATGCAAAGACCAAATTACTGCTTCTGTGAAGAACTAGAAATCCTTTTCACTTTTCTCCCTTCTGGTAAACTTTCCTACTTTGGGCTTTTATATTTCCTCAAAAGCAATATATTGTCTGCTTTTTTTTTCTTCTGCGGGTTTTTGAACTCCAGACACACACATGCACTTTGTTTTTTCAAGCATGCTGTGTTACATGTACACTTAAATTTCTCAATTTTTCAAAACTAAAGCTTACATATTAAAGGACTTTTCTCTGTATACACAATAAGAACAAAGCATTACTATATCACACATTACTGAGGTTATGAAGAGGCACTTAATTTTTATTTATGTCTCTCATATTTATATCTCTCATAACGAATCTACTTAAAGTTGCTTTTAGTTCTGAGTTTCCCTGAAGAATTTAGAAATATTTTTAAGTGCTGCTTTGTCCACTTAAATACCACCTAGATTTTCAAGGATAAGAGAATAAACCTAGAAGTAAGTCTTTGCACAACATACAATCTTTTTGGTGTTCCATAACTTTATCATCCCTTTCTTTCTCCTTGGTAGCTCAGCCAATCTTCACATTAGCTGAGATATATTTGCTTTGTAATTGAATTTCAGTTTAATGTATTACTGGAAATTACTTTTAAAAAAAGTCATGAGGGCAGAAGCCTCAGTAGCACTTTTACAATCTGAAAAATAACTTCCCCTGCATATACACCATCCAGATTTATTAGCTCTGTCTTTCCAACACAGAACACAGGCTGCTGGCAAGAGTATAACGGATAGTTAACCTCCTGGGCTAGAGAAAAGATTCAGCTTTCACTCTCTTTTGTTTTCTTTTCTGCTTGTGGCAAAACAGTTGAAAATGAGAAAATGTAAAGAATGTGCCTTCCTCACATATAGGTGCACAGCAGTTGATGCTAGCAGGGCATTTGGCAGTAATAAATGGTATCTGCAACATAACCGTGTTCAGTAGTCCCTGTTCCTTCTATACTGGGTACAGGTGGATGCAGAATCTTATTGTTTCTAAATGCCATCACATTCTAGTTGGCTCTGAAATATGGACTTATTTTCATCCCGGAGTCATTGCAATATCATTTGCGAAGCACGAGATAAGATCTACAGGTGTCATATCGATAGCAATGCCAGTTAGGTATTGTCTTGGTTTTGTTTCTCAACAATACATCTATGCATTTAATATTTACATGCTAGTCTGAAAAGCTTTTTCTATGCTGGCGAATTTAACATTTTTGTTAATTAGTATTTTTTTGATTGGATCAAGTCGTATTCCTTTCATATCTGTTTTCATGCCAAGTTATTTCCAATTAGGAAAAATAACCAAAACAATAATCCCCAGGCAACTCTGTTACTCTTATTTGTAATTAAGCCATCACACCTGAAGCATACAGCAGGCTATTTGTGAAATTTCTGGAGTATGGGGAGAAGCCACATTAATATCTCTGTGCTATTTGCCAGCGTACAGAGATGTCTAAGCCCTGAAGTTAGCGAATACTTTATAGGAAGGAGAAATGCATCCCTTGATTAAGAAATAATTGAACGTGCAGCTCAGGTGAAAAGTGAGTGGTCGGAGAAAAAGTTGCCTTTGACACCCTATAAAATGTATCTGTGGTCTAGATGTCAGTTTTATTTTGTGAAAAGTACTGTGTTAGAGTTTGTTTGTTTATGTTTTGCTTTAAATGCAGCTTCTGTGTGGCTTGTTATTGTATTGCATTTCAGTGAATATGTCTGTAGGGAAGCTATTGCTGCTTTCATATTCTTGATGTTTGCATTACAGACAGTTCTCCCAAGACATACCTAATACAATCGAGGGCACAGAGGAGTAAATTCCAACCTGTGGTTCTTGAGGCAAGAAAGTCTTATTTTGTTTTGGACAGAGTTAGTAGTGACTCAAATATGAGAATAAGATTTTTTTTGTAGGGAACGGATTCACTGTACAGAATTTTCACTTTGATACTTATTAAAATAATCCACGACCATGTGAAAATTTTCAAATTCACATAGGTATGACAATCATAAACTTTTCTATATCTAAGCAGGAACTTAAGGCACTCCATAATATATCTCTTGAGATGAAGCAGAACAAGGGAAATTTTGAGGTAGTGGATCATTAACTAATAAATAAAAAATACATTTATTTTTTCTTATGAAGTAAGACAAAAAGATGAAAAAAGGTCTCATCATAGTGGAACCTGAAGGTCACTTTGCTTGTTCACACAATGAACAAAGACCAAGATGCTGTGGAGAAGGGAAGAGTAAAAAAACCCACATAAAAAGGCTGTGAGGTTATTTTGCTTGCCTTGGGCTTCCTTAAACTCTGTGAATACATCACTGTTCATGTGTTCTTGTGGACAGTATTCCATTAAGGAAAACTTCAGAGCTAAACACTGAAGCAGACTGTCTAGGCAAGTTGAGACATCTTTAAAATATTTTAAAGAGGAGGTTGAACAAGCACTTGGAAAAAAATGGTCTAATCAGAAACAGTGTGCTGGAGGAAACGAAACTCAAGTTTCACGTAACACTACTAAGCTAAGCAAGACTAAGAAACATCCACCACAGACGCTGGAGCTGCTAAGTGATTCAAAGGGCCCCAGCAAGGCTTTTGGTCCATGTTAAATAACGTAATCTAAATAATTCCATGGCATGACGTGGATATTAGCAAAGCTTTCCAGGGATCTTTTCTAGAAGCCAGTTAGTATGCAGATACTGTGCTTTAGGATCTATGAGTTTTATGACTTTTCTAGTGCTGTTCATTGCATGGGGCACCTGTGTTTGAGAATACTAACCTTAAGAAAAAAAATAAAGCACCGTACTTTTACATTCAGAAGTAGTATCTTCAAGGCAATGCCTTCAGATAAGTCCTTGTTTTTCCAGAAAGCTGCTGTCATAGAAAAAAAAAAATATGATGAATACCTTTCTCTTAATACTTTTCCAGGAAAGCCAGTAATAGTCATGTCCAATTTCTGAAAAGCCAATGGAATTGCTTATTCAGGTCTTTCCTAAGACTTATAAGTTGCTTGTGTACCTCCAGTGTTATGTTACCTTTAACTGTTGTATAAATCTGTATTTTGTTGCAGTAGCTGAGTCATCAGTTATTTTTGCCCCAACTTCTTTTAATGAGAAGTTATGCTTATCCACTCAGATCTGGCAGCGTTGAAGGTACATACATTTGAAATCTTTCTTCAGATGAAGAATTTCAGTTTGACTTTAATTTGGGTAAGTGAATGGATAAAACAGTATCTTGGGAGTTGTTTATGTGTAGAAATTTATTACTAACTGAAAACATAATACAGTAGAAGAACCATCTGTTCTGGAAATATTAATGGGGAATTTAGTCATTTTTTCAGCTATCACTAATAGGCTTTTAAAGGCAATGCATAATGGTTGAGCAACAGGAAATAGTTAAATTAATTTTCCTTTTCCACAAATGAAGGAAACTGAAATTTTTACTCTTACTGCATGGATAGTACCTTGTGCTGTACTGGTAAACAGATGAAAACTTTCAAATCATTTCCTTGTGATTCACTTCCAGAATTCATGTTCCATTCAACTATACATATCATGATATATGGATGCTATGTATGATGCAGTTAGAGTTACAGGGACAGCAAGGCTGCTTTAATACGAAGTTGCTGCCATACCTTTGTGAAGTGCGAGAAACACAGAGAAATTTGCATCATCTAATCTGGATTCTGATATATTGTAGATTATTTAAATTCATCCAGTTAAAACAGTAATTATAACCTGGGTGATGAATTCAGATTCAAGCAAGTCGTAAGAATCCACTTCTTCCTTTACCCAAATGAAAATGAAAGAGCTTTGTGCTTGAATTCAAACTGAAATTTGTTTGGCTTCAGCTTCTAGAAGTTGGTTCTAATTATGCTTTTTCCCTGACATTAAGGAGCCTATAAAGCCTGTATTTACTCCCAATCTAAACAAGGAACAGCTCTTTTTGATAAAATAGAGGTTGGACATCTTGTTATAAGAGAGCTTTCTCCACTCATTAAAGAATGTTGCTGGATTTTCTTTTTTTTTTTCCCTTCCCCCTTGCTGCAAAAGAATGCGTATAGATAGACATTTATTATTCTGCTGATGTTTAATGATTTGTTTAGATAATTTTCTGAGTCTCACATGGCTTTCTTGGCGAGAATAGAAACGCAAAATCTGCAGATTATAAAGATCAGGGCTGCGTGGAGGCTGAATTTCCAGTGGAGTTCTTACTATTTTTCTACTTGAAAATTCTTAATCAGAATGAAAGGCCAAGAACAGACAATATTTAGGTGGCTAAATTTCCCTATCCTAAATGCAAAAGAAAATAAAAAGAAAATCAAGCTATATTATCAGAATATAAGGAAAATTTTCCTGCTTGGCAGTATGGTTGAATCATCTATTCAGTCTGTTCTCAGGATTTCCTCAGTGAGACCTTGGAATAGGACATCATCCTTCTTTCATTTCCTTGGGGATAGGATTCATTATCTACGCTAGAGACAGCCACTGAGTGTACAGCTGAGTGGGAATCAGATGCTCTGAATTTCACTTCCCAGTCACCTAACCAGGTACAATATGTCCTGCACAAGTTGCTTCTACTTATTCTTTAACAGTTTTTTAAACAGAAGATGAAAACAGGCACATACAGGATGTGCTGAATAAATCCCAAGGTTGAGTTCAACTCCATTCATTAATAAAAGAACTAAAAAGCAAGTAAAATTAAGTCTGCTAACCAGACAACGATCCTGTTTCTCTGATGATAGATTAAAAACAAATAAAAGAAAGGGCAAATAAAAACAGCATATAGATTTATACCAGCAAGTTGTGACAGGAATGACGAGCGAAATGATGAATAATCTTCATATATTCAGAACAGCACATTTAATCATATATAATTACCTAATAAAATTTGCCTGATACTCCATCTACAAAATGTCTTATGGAGTCGGAAACTATGTGAGTGCTATTTAGATATTTGCTATATTGTCAACGCTGTTTTTACTGTCATTATTGAAATTATTGGCTTACAGGGATCTTTAAAACACCATTAATCTCGTATTCTGTATTATTGGAGCAATTTTGGACTCCATGAGTTCATGGCAAATCTCCTAATAATATGTGAGGCCAAAATCTTATTGTTCAGATTTTTATTTTTATTTTAGTATAAAAGGAACTCAAGTGCATATTGCATTTTATCCTTTCAGCCCATTAATAGAATGGAAATAGTAGTTGGCTTAGAAAAATTACAGCAAGTCCAAGTTAAAAGCCCAAAGCCAACTTGACATGCGGTCAGTTAAAATAGTAAAAAGTAGTTTCAGACACTACATCTGCTTTTGATTCTCCTGCCACTTTGTAGCATCATAAATCTGTCTCTCAAAAAACTCTAGAGCTGTTGCAGGGCACTGGGAGTGTCAATCGATTGCCCTGGGAACCACTGACGTTGCCTCAATAGTAGTAGACAGGAAGAGACCGAAATGTGATTTTTAAGTTTTTTATTATTTATTTTACTAGTGTTCCTTTACATAAAATCTATTTCCAGGTAGAATATCTTGCTGAGGAAGAATTGGACTAAAGCTCTTTTCTTCTTCCATGTGTTGCTAAGAACCCAGGGGTTTTATAGTTACCTGGTAGACTGAAAAATCAGTGGGTCAGTGGATTTAACTGGCCTCTACTGGATGGAAAATAAATATGATTTCTTCAGCACCACTGTCATTTTAGGAAAGAAGAGAACATGATGATTTTTTATTTAAAAAAAAAAGTATTTTCTTAGAACAGATTTTGAAGAGGAATAGTGAAGTAATAAAAAACAAGAAAATGGAGAGGTGAGAGAGGAAAAAACGAACTATTCTAGCAATGCTTGAAGCTGAGGAGGATATTTAAAAGCTACTTTCAGTTGTTTTGTTAAAGCGCCCATTGAAATATTATTTTTATTTCTCCAGCTCTGGCTCAGAACATGGTTTTGTAATAGCAGAGGCGTCCTCTCCCTAGCAACCAAGAATATGCCTATTTGAGCAGCTGCATCTATGTTTCTGGTTTCGTTGTTTCTTCTAGTGTATATTTGTGACATTTTTCATATTTCTCCTCACCTGTTACCTAAATATAATTATAAAAGATGGAAAACTTTGTGCAACCTTGGCTTATTACTATTAAATATTAAATCACTGTAGCCTTAAGTAATTGGCTTTCGCAGGAAAACACCATTAACCTGACATAATAGTGTCTCTAACAGCCCACGCTTAGTGTCATTAAATTCTATTTTTCATTTAAGTGAAAATTCTAACCTTTGTTACATGTATTCTAGCGTAATAGTGTTAAGGAACTTGTTGAAGTCCTCAAAACACAGTTTACATAAAATTAAAAAAAAAAAGAGTAAAAGCATCCTTGTTCAAGTTTTAAGCAATGCACCATGGATCTGTGCAAATATTCATGTTTTAAGCAGTGCACATGCAACATGGCTAAAACTGGGGTAAAAACCACCCTTGAAGTGGAGTTTCACAGAAATATGTGGCTGCAATACAGTGAAAGAACTTAACTTTGTGCAGCAAAGCAAGTACCAGTACTGTTACAAACAAAGCACGAGTTTTAGAGACTACAAAATCGGATTGGATCTCAATTACCCTGGGATGCCTACCATAAATTTTGGATTTATCACCTGCATTTGTCCTACTTAACTGTAGTTTCGACTGAAGCCCTTACCTTAGGCTGTGGGTGCAGAGAGGAGGCAGCGACAGAGGGCTGTGCACACCAGGCAGGGGCTGGACTGCAATCTGGAGCATCACTCCCTCCCAAAAAGCTGTAGAAGGATCTGAGCATGGTGAGGTCTATGATTTAGGCAGGTCAGTCATTAGGCAGATGTTCAGAGCTGGAGGAAGTGCAAGTAGACTGAAGTCCCATATTGGATTTTATTTTTAATAACTTTTGTCAGAACAATTCAGAGAACTGCTTGATCTCTTCTTTATGATTAATGTTCTTTATGACTAATGATACCTTCCCTAGCCCAGCACTGTGCAAATGGATGTTTGTCACTGTCTGCAAACCATGGGTGTGTGCAGGGTTTAAATTCCCACAACCACTGCAAACAAGCAAACGTTGTCCTAATTTATATGTGGGGAAATTGCAGTACAGAAAAAAATTAGCTGACTTGCCTAAAAGGTGCCCTATGGCTCAACAGATTAAGCATTAATACAGGATTTCATTGAACATAATTCCGCTTTGGGATTTCTGTTTGTTCATTTGCTTTGTTTGGCAGAGGTTTGAAGTTTTGATGCTCTTTTCCTCAGTTTTGCTAAAAGCAGTTTTTATGTTACCTCTGATTCAGAATGCTTGAGGGTGGCTTTAAAATTCTCGTTGACTTGGAATAGGAAAATCTTCTGTATATTGGATCAGGTCATTTCAAAGCCAGAAAAGCTGCTTTAGTGAGAGAACGATTGCTTATAGCACCTCTTCCATCATCTCCACCCACCTGCCTGATTTAACTCATTCAATGTCCTGAAGTTATTGAGAAAGCCTTGAGAAAGAAACGTTTCACTTGGTGTGTCACTACCCCATTGCCTCTCACTTGCTGGCCACAAGCTTTGAAATATCTTATCCTTCTTAATCTAAGCTATAACTTTAATTAAGCCATCAAAATTTAGTGGGACAGTTAACACATTTTTCATTCAATTATTTAACCATACCTTCAATATGGAAACATAATCAAACTGAATAGTAGACTAATTTTTCCAATTTCTGAATCTTACACATTTGTGCAAGAAATTGTTCCAGCTCACCATTTCGATTGACAGAGTAAGATGGAACGACTGCCTTCCTGAGATGAAATTATGAACTAAATTGTTCATAATAACACTTTGTAGGTGAGTTTATAAAAAAAAATCTTTAGAGTATTTATTCAGTCCTGCATGCATGCATTCTCTTATTTTTGGTACGCTTACCTCACTAGAAGCAATTTGCTTCTTAATTTCCATACAATGGGGATTTACAGAATTGAGACGTTGTTTTTTAAGGGTTTTTAATTCTTTTAATAGTCTGTAATACTGCAAAATCATAATGATCTTTTTTACCTTTGCTCAGTTGTTTTGCATAATTTATTCTGAGCTGAGACAGAGCATAACATCACATTATACTAGTTCTGTCCAGTAGTGAATAATTCTTGAGACAGATGAGGGTTTTCTGAAGTTCTTATTGTTGACTTTCCTCTGCTTCCATCAAAATCAATGGAGATTTTACAAATCTCTAAAGAAAACCCCCAGTAAAAGTTTTAAAGCATTTGAATTTAACAATGAACAGAAGAACAACATACTGAAATAAAAGTAGCCAAAATAATACAAAAATAATTAATCCAAAATGGGAAAACATAGCAATTTTTTATATAAATAGACAAGGAACCTCAATCTATTTACTTCTTCTGATTTATATTACTTGTCTATCTACAGAAAAACAGGCTGTTCTTTACCTGCCCTCTGGGCAAAAACAGTGAACTAGATAAGTTATTCTCTCCACCTCTTTCCAAACTACTGTAATTGGGTAGTTAGATAAAAATCTCTGTTTAGATAGAGAAACAGAGTGTGTTGCATCTGTATGAGTGAATAGGCAACAAAGGGTAATATCCTAAGGATGTTGCAGATGTTCATAGGGGTAAAGAATATATAGATTTTTCTCACTGAATTGTGGTGGGTTTTTTCCTAATGTTGTCTCATTGCCTTGCAATTTTCCTTCTTTCTTTCCTTTCTGTTTTCACAAGTCTACTTGACTTAGGACTTTCTATTCACCTTAAGAAAACAAAGCAATGTAATGATATGCTTAGAGAGGACAAATGAAAACTGACCTTTTAGAGTGATCCTATAGAGAAATATATGTTGTCATGGGTTTGTGCCCCGTAGGGTTTCTTGGCAGCGGGTGGAGGGCTGTGGGAGATGGATCTCTGGGAAATTTCCAGAGCCTCCTGCAGCCCAGGTGAAAGTTGACCCACCTCTGGCCAAGGCCAGGCCAATCAATGTCTCCACAATCAATGTATTTAAGTGGGGAAAGCTGTTGGGCCAGGCTCTGTCCTGTCTTTTGTTGGGGAGTTTTTTGCTTGGAGGAGGGGGAGATGAGAAGAGACTAAAAAAACTGTGGGGGAGGAAGATGAGGGGAGAAAGGCACCAGGGCAGAGCTCTCCCTGAGCTGTGTGGTGAATGACATTGCAGGATGGTGATAGCCTGCAAACTGAGAAGATTGACGGTGGTAAGAACCTCCAGGATGCAGCAGCACATGGACTATCCTGTGCCAGCTGAGAGAAGAGAAGAGAGCAGAGGACACGCACGAAGTGAATTGTGACCCCAACGAGAACCCACGCTGGAGCAGAGGATGCTGCAGCCTGCAGGTGGATCCCACGCAGTGGGGAAGGACTCACATGGAGGGGGAGGACTTTCCCCTGTGAGGTGGACACCACATGGCATCAGGGAAAAACCATGAGGAGGCCTCTTCCCAAGGAGGAAGGATTGCCATGGACAATGAGTAATGGTCAGAGAGACCACAGCCCCCACCCTCTGCCCCCTTGTGCTGATGGCAAGGAGGAGGCAGCTGAAGTAGAGGGGAGGGGTTGGGGGGAAAGTGCCTGTAAGATCAAGTTGTATGTATTTTCTCTCACTATCCTATTCTGAACTAGTTGATTTGGTTAAACTGATGGTGGTAGATTATGTTTTTTCCCCAAGTCTGCTCTGGTTTTTGCCTATGACCATTAAGTGGTGAGTGAACCCTCTCTGTCCTGTTCTCAATCCTCGAGCCTTTTTTGTTGAATTTTCTCCCTCCAAATCTCTAAAAAGGAGGGAAGTGGACATAAGCGAGTGGCTCTGATGGTGATGTCAGACTGTTCCTGATCCCTTGGCGCTAGTGTGCTGATAAACGCTGAGTTTTGTCTGCTCAGTTGCTTCTAAAAACTTTTTACGTAAAGAGCTTTTGTTCCTGGTGGGGTTGGCTCAAACTATGACGTATGTACAAAGAGCAAAGACAACCGAAATGCTCTCAGAGAATATATTAAACTGAATTTCTGAAAGCGTTTATCTGTTCATTCGTCTTTGTAGGCCAAGTTATGGTCTTTTACCAAGACTTCTTCAGTTCAGTGCTACAGGCCGGGATTAAGATCGATGGTAGTAATGATAGAGGAGCGTGGGCAAGTGGTCATTACCTAGTCAAAATCTTTAGTATTTACTTTATTTTATGTTCACTTTATTTTTCATTTTTATTTTCACACCCTGCAGCTAGTAAATCTAGAAAAAAAAATACTGTTGTGAAAAAGATATTTCTAAAGTAGGGAAATTCACAGTTTTGCAGATGCCACTAGGAAGTTTGGAGATGAAAATTTGAGCTGTATTTTTCTGTTTTAGCACATAAGGATGCCATTAGATGTCTAATGGCTCTAAAAAGCACTTTTAGCTGCCTGCATATCTTCCTGCTGCCTACTGCATCTAAAAGTCACTGCACATTTGGAAACCCAGTGCAAGTCCTGCCTTATCAGAAATACTTGATGGAAGAGGAGATTTGACAAAGAACAATAACCTGATAGAAAAGGATTAATAGAAGAGTGGTTAAAGATCAGTAATTTTTTGAGTTCATCTGAGAATTATAAAAAGAGTTGAAAGCCAAACAGTATCCCTGTATTTTATCCAATGCAAAATTATGCCCTAAAGTATACTTCCAATTAGTTTGCCCACTCAGTTATAAAATGTCACCTCATAATTCTGCTTTCATGGGTGCACGTGCCCTCGTTGTTTAACAGAACACGTAATTAAAAAATGCTTCCCAACATTCAGAATTAATTTTACTTTTAATTGATTTAATTCAGAACTGGCTATAACCTCTTGGCCTTCCAGTTACCCATTATTCTCCTTTGTTTCAGTCTGCACAGATCAAGAAATCTTGCCCACAGTCAGAGAGTCTCAGGCACAGACTGGTTTGTAGCAGCTGTGAATTCTCAGCTTCTTTTCCTGTGAAGATGGGTCCAAATATTGTCACTGAAATTTTCATTTGCTGTAATTTCATACATGCCTGAAATGTTATGTTTATTTCAGTATTAAGTCTAAGGAAATAAGTAGATACCCAGACAGAAAATGCCAACTGATGTGTGAGAACTGACTGGTCCTCTGCCTAGGAATCTCACCTGGAAGTATATCTAAGGAAGAATAGAGACTGAATTTTTCTTAAGTGTAGGGATGGGTTATTCTTGTTAAAGCCTTTATCTGTTTTTTTTGCAATTGCAGTAAAGTCGGATTCTAAAGACATGCCCAATTAAGGTTAGAATATTTTTGTCTTATATCCGTATTCATCATCTCTCTGTAAGACAAACTGATTTATTTTGTTCATCAATTAAAAAGTCTGTTTAGTTATACAGATTTCCTTCCATCACACTTAGTTCATAAGAAAACTGAAATTTTGCTGAAATACAGGTTTCAATAATTGTACTAAATGCTCACAATATAGTTAGATTGAAAGAACAAGTGCCCAGGGAATAGCAGTCTGAGTTTCAAGCAGCTGAAGAGATCGTTGCCCATTTACGTCATCCATGCTTGTCTTAAAAATGCAGTTTTGTCTATATAGTACTAATGCTTTTCAAATCTGAATTATTTGAGGTCTCCATACAGCATTCTCTGATCATTCAGGAAAGGAACTATGTTTAATCATCTATTACTCATCTGCTTCAGAGAGGCACTAGGCTTCGTGATGTAAACAATTTCAAGAAACATAGGAATGCTTAAAAGAAGAAAATGTTTTTTGTTCTGTTTTTCATACTGCACGATTTCATACCTACTTTTACAAAAACAATATTGTTTTATTTATTTTCCCACAGGGAATATTTATATATCATTAGGAGTTCACAGTAGTTCTTCCCTCTGGTAAAACTATGTCTGATTTCCAAAACAAGCCGAGTACATTAGATTTTTTTGTTTGTTGGTTGGTTGTTTTTAACTGTCACTCCAAAGATGGTGTGGCGTTTCCATGAATAGGAACTCTGGATCTTTTACAGTTCAGAAAATTGTCAAATGTTCCATTTTTTTTTTACTTTGATCCCTCTACTCAGCAACAGCAGCTTGCATAGAATGGCTACAGAAGAAGATGATGCCGTCATGGTAATAGCATCAAAGGGCTGCTGAGCAATCCCCAGGAGATGGGGGCTGCTTGCTGGGGAAGGGTGCTAGGAACTGGTACCAGTAAAGAGCATGATGGGATTGAACAGGGAGCCCAGCCATGAGCTCAGCTGGGCATGCCAGCCCAAGGCAAGGTGTGGGAGGAAGCAGATGTGAGGAGCTGAAGCAGAGATTAACTCGCTGAGGAGGAGGAAGGAAACACAACGTGGCACTGGAGAAGGGAATAGTAGGAGTTGTGGAAGATATATCCAAGCACGGAGGCAAAAGCAGGGGTCTGGAAGTTAGAAATGGGGGCACAAATCTGGGGAAGAGAATGAGTTGGCTAAGGAGAGGCGGGGGAAAAAGGAAGCAGCAGGTATCCCAAATCAAGCACGAGGCAGCACAGAGGGGCTGGAGGAGGAAAATCAAACAGGAGGAGGATGCCAGGAAAGAAATCCAGGCATTAGAACAGCTGGAAAGCACCAACCTGGATTATGGAATCATAGATTTGTTTAGGAAATAGCTTCAGCTGCTGCCGGGAGAGGTTTAGATTGGATATTAGGAAAAATTTCCTCACCAAAAGGGTTGCCAAGTACTGGAACAGGCTGCCTGGGGTCTACCACACCTACATGTATTTTAAATACCTCCAGGGATGGTGAATCAACTACCTCCCCAGGCAGCCTGTTCCAGTGCTTGACAATCCTTTCAGTGGGGAAATTTTTCCTATTATCCGATCTAAAAACCTCTTTGGGCAGCAGCTGAAGCCTTTTCCTCTTCTTCTATCGCTTTTTACATAGGAGAAGAGACAAACTCCCACCTCGATACAAGCTCCTTTCAGCTATGCTAGGTGTGAAGGGTATAGATATATGCGAAAAAAAGTTAGATTGGTCAAAGTCTAAGAGAGAAACAAATATTTTTTAATTTTTGAAAACTAAAATGTGAATATCACTGTTTATATCAAATAATCTCATTTCTATCCACACTGTTTGAAAAACATGGCAAAATTATTTCCTCATCTGTTCCTCTGACTTAGTACTGTTTTGAGGTGAACAAATATTTTAATGAACTCATTTCTCTTTTAAATCATTAAATATATTCCTGCTTTTGATAATATGCATCAGTTCTTTCTGTGGGGGGGAGATTATTACTAGAAATAATGTGGTGCATTAGAATTGCATTAGAATGTAGATTTAGGCCATATTTAATTTCCTCCTGAGCTCTGTGTTGTGGAAGAAGTGTACAAAATAGATGTGGTCGAAGGCAGAACCTTACAGCATCAGCGTGTGCCTCCAGGGGTCGGCAAAGAAGCTGCCCAAGTTCTGCCCCTCGCAATCTGCTCCCATTCCCTCCACTCTGCAGAGCACAGTGTGCTCCGATAGAACCAGCACACACCACCTGAATTCATCAGCCAGCGTTAATAATTCAGGGCAAATTATAATAAGCTGATCTGCAAACGTACCTTTGAAAGTCGATGGTGGAGCCCCCTCTCTCACATTCAAGCTGCAAAATCTAAATCTTCCTGGGAAAGGATGGAAAATCCCTGAAATCTGTGTTATACTCAGAGGCAAACTCCAAGCAGGACCTTTTCTGTTTTAATAAGTCAGCAGATTGATGAAGAGAGGATACAGAATAGGCTCTTTTTTTTCAGAAAAAAAGGGTGTCTAGCAGCGGTGGGTTGTCTGAGCTTTGTGTGGGATAGTCTGCATGTGTGAGGACATGACAGACCTCTACCTCTGGGACATGATCAATAACATTAATCATGGTCGAGGATTTTTCTTTTTGTTCTCAAAGAAGAAAAGTCTGACAATCTTCGGTTTCATTTCAAATGCTTTCTCACTACTGAACGGGTTTTCCTTTAATTCCAGAGTTTCTGCAAAAAGAAAAGTCTATGTCAGTAAAATTCTCTGTCAGGAAATCATTTGCTTCTGGCCAACCTCAGCTTTAGCCTGTTTGAGCCAACAGTAAGTAACAGGAATGAAGTCTGGCCAAGAGAGATGCAGTTTTGTGGTCCCCATTGGGCAGCAAAGTGGTTGAGATTGGCCAGCTCAGCTAACGGCCAGCTAAAATTAAATATTTCACTTCAAGTCAGCAAAGTTGAATGAAATATTTCAGTATTTCCACATGTATTTTTAATGTTATTTTGTGCATAGAATAGATACAGCAATAACAGTCATTTCATGTTTTATTAAAAGCATGTCACATTCCAGGTTGATGTGACAACTTCCCTTTTTGGTCACCTCTGTGTTAAACATGAAACAACAAATCATAAGGTAAATTATTTTTAATATTCTCAAACGCAGTTAGCAATGGTATTTTGTAGAAAAATATACATATTCTGGACATTTTTTAAGTAAAGAGAATATCTATATTAAGGAATGCGAAAATTACACTGGGCACCATTAGCCTTATCTTTTCTGAGTTAGAGTTGAACCACAAGCTGATGCTTTCAGCGTTACCATTGCCTAGTGAATTATTCCCTATCCAGTACTTTTGCAGTTTATTCTTCTTGCACAAGTGTTAAGCTTTACAGCTGCCTTTATCTAATGGCATCTTGGTTTTTTCTGGAGTATTTTCTCAGTTTGTCAAAAGCATTTCCAATTGTAAACCCGTCCTCCAACATGCTTGCAGCCCTTCTCTGTGTAGAGTCACTTGTGATTTAAATAAGTGTATTTTCTATGCCATCAAGCAGTTTGGTAATGTTTTTTATAATCAAAAGTTTTATGTCAAAGTAATTTATTGTGGTACTTAAAAAAAAAAAAACAACCAAAAAACCCAACTAAAACAACAGACAGGGGAAGTCATTAGTAGCTTGGCAATAGCATATTCAGAAGATTAGCAATACGTAGTCTAAACAGAAATAATTTTTCATTCAGAACACTCAACTTCCTCTAAGACTTTCAGTTGCCATGTTGCCTAGATCAATGCAGAAGAGAGAGCTCCCAGGTTAATTTGCTGTGTTCAGTACCATGTGCCACATGGACGAAGGTGCAGTCTTGGTCGTGCCACAGGAATATTTGATAATGAGCAGAATTTGTGATGCTAATAGCAACTAAACTCTCTAAAAGAAAATGAAAGTTGCTTGCCTCCAATTCCAGGAATAGAGAGAGATTTGTTTACCTGAGCCACATAATTTCTGGTTCCTGACAATGAATCTAATAATTTAAAGCCTTTGGGCATGGACTTTAAAGTACTAAATTTTACCAAAGGCTCTGTGCCTAGTGTGACTTGCAATCACCTTGCTTAGTGAATGGAAATTAGAGGGACTTAATGGATCCAAAACCAATATACAATCAATGCCAGAGGGCATTTCTTCCTCTCCTAGGAGGCATTCGTTGACTAAAGAGGGAGCCAGGAAAACTGGTATAAAAAAAAAAATGGGTGGTCACATCCAGCTGAAATAAATCTGCTAGGTTAATGGTCAGATTCAATGAACTTGAAGGTCTTTTCCAACCTAAATGATTCTATGATTCTATATTTCTGCATATTCTCCTATCATAATATATTTCTAAATCCACGGGTACTTAGATCTACCGCTAGATAGCATACAGCAGTGATTTTCAAGCCTCAGTTCTTCTGATACTAATAGAGAAGTGGATTGAGAGTATAGCAAATAAATTAAATTAATTATGTAGGAGGCAGTGAAATATGACTAAATGCATTTGGATCTTGTTGTTCCTGATGATGCATCTGAATCACTCACATCTTGTGAGCTGTTCAGTTTCCTGATGGACACAGTCCTATGACAGAGTTCATTTCAAAACTACCTTCAAAGAAGTAAATGCTTGTGTAAATCTAATTTGGAAAACATTAGCAATTATTATGGAAGCCTTGGTTTATATTCAACTCAATTTATGATGCCTTTGGACAGAGACTGGATTTATTTTATGGGAATTCTGGGACTGTAAACAGAGTTGCTAGCCTTTATTTTTGTACTACAGGTAGGTAATAGCTATGAAAGGACAATCTTTAGTGGGAAAATAGTAAAAGGAGGTTTCACATACACAAAACAAGTCTCTTAAAAATAAAACCCCACATAAGGCTCCCAAAAAGTACAGGTTAAAAAGATGTATGGATTATAAGAATTTAGCACTAAATATCATGTATTGGAATTTAAATCTCTGACAAAGGTAAAAATCTCTGCCAGTGGTGACGTCAGACAAGGCACCTGTGTAATAGTTGCACCTAATCTCATCATTTTCTGTGACACCTGTAGGATTTGTCACACTGTATTTGGCTCATGGGAGCAGTAATCCCTCAAAGTTACCTGGTAACTATTCTCCTAAATGGCTAACTGCACTGAAGAGGCCAGCAGAGACGTAATCACAGTGTAAACTTCAGATTTCTGTGAGCACAATAGTCTTTCCGTGTTCATTTGTACAATGACACCTCTGTTTTCAGAAATACCCGAAGCCAGGAGATGACCTGATGTAAATCAAGATCATACTGCTTACATCGAGGTGCTGGACAGGGTACAGAGTTGAGCTGCCAAGCTGGGAAAGGGCTTAAAACACAAGTTGTATGAGGAACAGCTGAGGGATCTGGGGCTGTTTGGCCTGGAGAAGAGGAGATTGAGGGGAGACCTCATCGCTCTCTACAACTACCTGAAGGGAGGCTGTAGAGAGGCAGAGGTTGGTCTATTCTCCCTATTGGAGAGTGACAGGATGAGGGGAAATGGATTTAAGTTGCACCACGGGAGGTTCAGTTTGGATATTAGGAAGAATTTCTTTACTGAAAGGTTTGTCAGCCGTTGGAACAGGCTGCCCAGGGAGGGGGTTGCGTCACTGTCCCTGGAGGTGTTTAAGAGATGGGTGGATGTTGCGTTGGGGTAATTGTTTAGTAGGTTGATAGGGCTGGGACAAAGGCTGGACTTGATGATCTTCTAGGCCTCTTCCAGTTGAAACTATTCTGTGATTCTACGATTCAGGGAACCATGAGTAGCTCACACCAGAAACACTTTGTCTTAGTGCTGTCATTCTTGGACTCAATTGTGTCACCAGCTCCGATATTGCAACAAAACATTGAGTGTAAATTAAACACTTGGAAATGTGCAGATTTCAGGCCCTATCCTACTAGGCTTCTTTGAGTCCAAATTTTCCCCTGTGTGAGACTGTGCTATGTCTCATAGCTCCTCCTGCACACTTTTAGCATGGACTTCTGACCTGGTACATGCTCTTCAGATGACTTTCAGTCTGTGGACTGCATACTCCTTTGCGTGTGAACAATTTGTCTCTTGCAGGCCGTCTAGTAACTGAAATAACACACGTCAGGAAAAAAAAGAGAAATAAAATAGACTGTCCTTTGCATTAATTAACTCAAGAGAAATAGGAAGATGGATGGCACACTATAAACAGACTTGCATACAATTTTCCGAGCCCATTTTCTCATCACTCAAATGTTCTTTGCACTGAATCTTCCTGTCCTGGGCATGACTATTCTGGATTAGGGATTTTCACCCATGCCTGTAGCCACAACTGCTCTTTTCTGAAACCACTGTCGTCTTCTGGACTCTTATCTATGAGATTTAATGTCCTTCATCCTGCCCCTGCTTTAAAGGACAGGCTTCTACAGACTTTTCTTTGTGTTGAATTTCTTGACATCGTAGTGTGTTTTCAGTCAGGTGGGCACTTAAGGGTTTGGGTTTTTTCATCCTCTGTTGTTCCTGCACTACTTAAAATCCAACTTGACCCTGTTGATAGTGATTTTTATTTGTGCACACTGACGTATTCAAAACACAGCTGATAATTCTTAAAGTTTCCACATGCATTTTTTGCAGTCAATTACCGCAAAGACCCAAGGAGCAGATGAAGGCACTGTGCATATCTGAGACTGGCAAGGACATAATTTAATAATCTGCTTCTGCAAAATTGCTTTCAGGTAGGTTTTTCCTGAAAGAATTTTCTCAGGTGATTAAGGTTACTTCTAGGTTGCAAAAGCATCACAATAAGGTTCAGGTAGCATAAAGCTTCTAAGCATATCTCTGGTTTCTTAAAGCCACCATAATTACTTGCAATGTGCTAAATTATTGCATTTTTAATATTTAAATGGATGCTATTTTAAGCAGTAACTGAACAACAACAAAGTAATTTAAATTCTGGTATGTTATTTCTCACCCATCTGTGTGCATCATGCTTGCTCTAAATCGAAAGAAATTTATATAATTATTATCTAGAGTAATTTTGCTGTAGTGTTTTCAATTCTTTGTTCAATTTTTGAACCTATAATGTATTTTTTGCTAGCTACACAGATTCACAGTCCTTTCTTTGTTGATATTCATCTAACACTGAAGTGCAATTATATTTTATTTCCTTGCTGTTTGCAAGTGTAGAAAGTCTTTATTGACCTTAGTGTGATAGAAACCTATCTTTGGTACAGTAACCAATAAATCTTGGAGTTGAAATATGTCTACTTTAATCTTCACTGTAATCAATTAAGCTTTGAGGTTAGGAGTACTAAGATCTAATTCAGCCGGCTGTTTGCAGAAGTCTCCAAGCTGTCTTTTCTGAGGAATTGGTTGTGATATTAGGATGCATTATTAGAAGAGTAAATCTATACAAAAGATCTAAATTTGGGGACAAGCTATAAAGGGATGGTTGAAGTATATAGTTGGGTAAGGCATTATGCCTGCTTCTCGGTCAAGAATCAATAATTTATAAGGCTTAAGAATACAAGTGGTTTCTAGTCTGTACAGAAAACTTGTATTACTAAAATTGCACAGAGCTTACTTGGGGGTTTTGAGCAATTATTTTTAATGTGAATAATGACTCATGCATTAGTCAGACTGTTGTTTTGAAGGGTCATTTCCAAATGCCATATAGTAACACGGTTCTGCTACTACTTCCACTTGATGTTATCCATTTCTTCTTTTTCTTTTTCTGTAACCAATTCTCAGAAATTTAACCATATGATCCCTCACTGTGACACGCCTTCAGAAATAACAGTCAGACTGCAAGTACTATTTAGTTGTCACGATACTGAATCTCAGAACCTCAGGAAAATATGAAACTCTTTATCAGAAAGGTAAATGTGATAATATCATTGATTTAACCATTCAGGAAAAGCACCCATGAGCTAGATTGCACCATGGACTTATAAGAACCCCAGTACTTACAGAGGATATACTTCTCAAGAGCTGGAGGAGGTATTAGCCCAAATGGCTACCAACATCACGGCAAAGTTGAACAGTGGCAAGATTCTAAACTTACTACAAGAGCATCAGTCCTCCCTGTGCAAGCTTATTGCCTCAGACTCGGGTGGAGTGGCTGTTATGGAACATCGGATGGCAGCCTGGAGCATCATCGACCTTCCCCACAAACCTTGCAGTCCCGGTTCAATCCCTTCCTCTTTCAGCACAAGTCCTGGCTCTTGTGAAGCTCTGTGTTATTTTGTTATTTTCCACCACACAGACCATGCTCTTGCTCGCTGAGCTGACCTGTGTGGAGCAGTGTGGGTGGAAATCTGTCTTCCTGATGAGCTGGTCCCTCACAAGCTCCCTGTATCTGTTTCAAAAACCAGAATTAGAAGAGTTCTTTCCTCGTCTGTCTTCTCCATTTGCTTTTTCTCTTTTTTTTCCCCTTGGCTCCAGCCAAAATAGAGAAGAGGATGCTGCTACTGTGGGGAATAAACGTCTCTATCCCTGCGAAATATGAAAACACACTGGGTGTTCTTTTTTTCCACCCCTCATACAAACCAGGCTTTATCAAGGCGAAACAATAAGCAGCATCTCCTGTTTTTTAGAACAACGTAGTATTTTATTATTTCTTTTCCTGACTGAGTGGCTTTTCATTCAGAAAGCAAAGATACATTTAAACTGAAAAGCTTTTGTGACAATACATTAGTTTCATCAGAAGGTTCATAGTTGGGAACACTGTAAAAAAGCAGCGGTGCCCATCCATCCCCCAGGCAGCTTGGGCAGTGGCACTTCCCTGACTTGGGCAAGTGCAGGTCTAGCTTCCTGCTTTGCCTAAGTTAGAAGAGAGACTGAAATCGAAGTCTTCCAGCACGCTGGGTGCAAGACCTTACTGTCAGACTGCTCGGAACATTTTTTGATGCCTCACAGGACTTTTCTAAGACATTTACACAATCCCAGTTTTAGCTTGAATGTTTTTGCAGGATACAAAAATAGTTTATTTTGCTGCATGCTCTAGCATTTTATCTCGTCAGGAAGAGATCCAAAAGAATGAAAAGCTCTGAGTTGCTAAGAAATACAAGCTCACAAGTTGCAGTCAGAAGTGACTGTCCCCCAGTACTGAGCACTGGTGAGACTGCACCTCGAATCCTGTGTTCAGTTTTAGGCACTCTGCTACAAGAAAGACCTTGAGGTGCTGGAGCAGGTCCAGAGAAGGGCAACAAAGCTGGTGAAGGGTCTGGAGAACATGTCTTATGAGAAGAGGCCAAGGGAACTGGGGTTGTTTAGTCTGGAAAAAAGGAGGCTGAAGGGAGACCTTACTGCTTTCTACAGCTACCTGAAAGAAGCTTATGGCAAGGTGAGGGTTGGTCTCTTCTCCCAAGTAATAAGCAATATGACAAGAGGAAATGGTCTCAAGTTGTGCCAGTGGAGGTTTAGATCAAACATTAGTCAAACACTGAACAGGCTGATCAGTGAAGTGGTTAAGTCACCACCCACAGAGGTATTTAAAGATGTGTGGATGAGGTGCTTAGGAACCTGGTTTAGTGGTGGACTTGGTACTGCTAGTTAATGGTTGGACTCAATGATCTTAAGGGTCTTTTCCAACCTAAATGATTCTGTGATTCTATGATTAGTTCTGAACATATATTCTTAATTTTGATTTCTACAGACAGAAACACTGGAGGAAAGGGACTTGTTAACTCCTGAAGTCAAGGAAGAAGTAAAACATAGAAGAAAGAGTATGAGGTAGGAAACAACTCTGCAGTCATAAAACCTGCTGGTGCGGTGCCACAGATTTCCCGCTTCAGACTACTCCCTTCCCACTACTGGCAGAAGCTGCCACCTTCCTCAAACCTCTATCCTATCCCAGGTCACTTTTCAGCTGGTGTATTTTCTCAGCTCGCTTTAGCGTTCAGCTGCATGCATGCTTTGAATCAGTTCTCTAAGGGCAGCAATGTACAGATAATATAAGCGCTGTAGGACCTTCCTTTCAGCAATGATATTGTGCATGTGAGATTTAAATGAGCTTGAAACAACAGCAGAAAACTCTGGAGGACATCCATTACTGTTTAAACTATTTGTTTATCATGTACAGCTCTTCAGAAACTCATGGGGCTGGCTGAAGTCCCAGCTCAAGTGAGAAGCTCAGTGAACGTGTAATAGGAATTTTGGTAGAGCTAAGGTTTCAAAGGCCATCGCCTAGCAGAGGTTTCAACCTTACCTGAAAAATTCTGTCTGCACAGAACTGTAAGTATATACCAATATACAAGTAGGAATCGGGAAAGACAGGATTTTAGAGAATAAAAATCACGCAGGAGCAAGGTGGAGAGCAGCTTGAGTAGGAACCATCTGCTAGGTTGCACTGCTACCTCCTATTGTTTTTCCAATGTGTACCTTGTTGGCTTGGTTCCTAGAACATGCCAAAGGGTCATCTGGCTGACTTTTGCCCTGGGTAGCATTCTTTGTTAGCTGTGAAAACAGCTCTTTGTTGAGAAGGAATATATCTTACATAAAAGGCACACAAAAGCAAGAGGATACGTGCTAGCAGGGAAACATAATAGTGGAATTTGCACTTATTACTCTTCAGAAACAACAACAAAAGAAAAAAATAAAAGAAAAGCTTCTTTTCTTGATTAAGACTCCACTGCTCATACAGGTTCTACCGTTACACAGTAAATTGTGATTATTTTTTTTTGTGAGAGATCTGAATACATGCATTACTCAGGAAAAGAAAGGGACAAAAATATTAGTGCATAATCACAACAAATTTCATGTTTGGTTTTTAAAAGGCATTAATAATAAGTGCCTGTTTATTCTTCCAAATAAAATTAAAAACAGATGACATGAAAGGGACCTGTATGTGAAGATTTGATTGTTGCTACCTCCAGGTTCCATGAACTTACCCTTCATGTCCTATTCCTCTGTTGATGGCAAAAGTGATGGAGGTGTCTCAGGTGGCAGTTTGGAAGAAGGTGACACAAGGAGCACAGACCTCTTCCTCTCTATGTTGACAGAAACACTGGGCACAGAAATCTTTACTTCTTGTTGACTCGCATCTTCAGTAAGCTAAAAATAATACACAGATGGAAAATATGTAATTTCCAAGTTGCTTTTGTTACTGAAATGGCTAAAATACCTCATTTGAGAGTAAAATATGAAAGCTTATTCAATAGTATTTTTAAGGTTTTTTTTTTAAAGTATTTTAAAATGTGATAGTCTGGGCATTCTTTTTTTAGGAGAAAAAGTAAATTGATCTCATTTCATTGTGAAATGGCTTGTCAAAGTTATATCTTATAACATTCAATCTGCTAAAAAACCTCATTAAAAATTCCACCAGAATTGCAGTATTTTGATGTGGAGGATTAAGAACAGTAGATTGTTTTCTCAAGAAACCTCTCAAACTTTTTTTATTTTTTATTCTTGATATATAGGAAGAAGAACTACTTTAAAACAAAAATGAACCTTTGCTATATTCAAGCCTGTTTATAAGCCACTGTATATGTGAGGTGAGTTCTAGGTGAGTTCATATTCCACTCTACTTTGTAATGTGACTGGTTTGTCATTGTAACACTCCAAAACCGGCTTTTCCCATCTGTGGTTATTTTCTGTGATGTTTTGGGCGGGGGGAAAAAGTAACAACAAAACAGTTTAAACCTTTTTTAAGAGTCTGTTTCATTCTACTGATTTTAAGAGGTATTGAATCAAACCGTTAGTTAGCATTGCATATTGGCCACCATTTCTGATATTCAAGAGAGTGTGTGTGTGTGTATATCCCATTTTCCAACAGCTAGGGGTAGTCAGCTGATCTCATTTCGGTACACGATTATAAAAACACAAAAGTAGCACATTTCTTAGCTGGATAGACATGCAGCTATTTATGGCTTTTTAGTCATGTATATTTATGAGCTTCTAAAATTGCATGTCCAATTTCAGAACTTCTTTCGTGTCCAAATCTCATGAATTATAAAGTGAATGTTTTAATAGACATGATTATTAACAGTATATAAGAAAAAATACAAGTAATATTACCACTAATTTCCCATGGGAACTGATAAATTGCTTGTACATTTATTTACTGTGGAAAACTCTGATTTCATGATTCCAAAGCAGAATATTTGTGGCTTTGACAAATAAGGCACAACATATTTGACACTTAAAACCTATTTACTTGCCATTTTGAGAGCTTGGCCTTCATTATCAGAAAAATACAAATATTTTTTGCAGCAAACAAAGTTATTGACCTGTGACTTAAAAAAGTAAAAAAATCTCCTTGCTGCTATTTTCACATCTTTCTTAGTTTCATTTATAGACTGCTTAGCATTCCTCACTTTCATGCATCTTCATCCAGGATCATCTCTAGCTCAAGCCTACAACACTGTCATTTAACTAAGAGAAATAGATAAAAACTTTCAAATACCCCATTGTTCTCTCTATTGAAATTTTCTGCACTTATTTACCATGCACTTACAAATATTAGCTACATATAAGCTTTTTAAATATTGTATATTAATTAAGGAATTTCTATACGTGCCAGCTTCTCTTTCGTTATTCTAAAAGAAAAAAATTATATCTTTAGTTGTTACCTAAATAGCTACCCAGGTGGTATTTCTCTCTGGGTACAGTCTCTAGCGGCTAGTAAAGGATAAACTCATGCTGCTGCCTTTGTATAATTGAGTTTAAAATTCAGTCAGCCATGAGATAAAAACCCTTGGGAATCATGTGTTGATCTAGTACCTGAAGGGGGCTACAGAAAAGAAGAGGAAGGACTCTTTATCCCTTTTAGGGAGTCTAGTGGTAGGAAGAGGGGTAGTGGTTTTAAGTTGAAAAGGGTTATATTTAGATTAGATATTAGGGAGAAATGCTTCACTATGAGAGTGGTGAGACCCTGGAACAGGTTGCCCAGGGAAGTTGTGGATGCCACCTCATGGAGGTGTTCAAGGCCAGGCTGGATGGGGCTTTGAACAACCTGGTCTAGTGGGAGGTGTCCCTGCCTGTGGCAGGGGGTGGAACTAGGTGATCTTCAAGCTCTCTTCCAACCCAAAACCATTCTATAAGTGCGGCAGGGGAAGGAGGGAGAAACACCCTGGGGAGAAAGGAAGTTGGGAGGGCAGGATGTCAAGCTGTGCTTTTGGATACAGCTGGGGATGAGAGGATGTAAAATAGGTGGAAGCTTTCCAGGTCTGAAGAAAAAAAATACGATCAGGGCAAGAATTGTTACACAGAGTATTAGTGGTCAGAGCCTCAGTTGAGTGGCAGGTGAAGATGGTTTGCTTTTTTAATCCTAAAAAGATAGTTTAAAAAGAGCCTTTAAAAGTCACTACTGCTTATTTTGCTGAATGAGAGTTAACAGTGGTATTTTAAGCAAGGCGTTCTTCAGTATATGTGGTAAATACAGGGGCATAGAGACCACTTCCAGAGAGCCTCCAACTTCACAATTTCTAGATTGTAAGCCAAAATATCCTGAAGAGCATTACTGATCTTAATAGTCTTACGCTTTTGGGGAAAGTAGAGAGTTCTGGTAAATACAGATATGGATAAACTTCTAAGAGAAAGTCTTGCTCCGATTTCAGTAAGAAATATCAACCTTTTTCTCTTCTTATACTGAACCGTTAAGGCATTTTTACACGTTATAGAATGCAAAAAATTTTCAGGTAATTTGATTTAAAAGACTTCCAGATAAGAGCAATCTGCAAAGCACTTTCTTATCAAAGCTGTGGTTGTCATATGGAAGAAAATACAGGTCAAGACAATTTACCAGTCATTAAACTGGGCAACAAAGAGCAATTCAGTTTGTGTTTACCATTGCACTGCTGCAATGGCACATAAACTGCGGTCACCTAATTGATAGTAGTGTAATGATAGCAGTCTAACGGTTAGAGATCCACAGAGTAATAAACTGCTTGTAGAAGAACTGCTGTAAAAAACAATCTGCAATGAGTAATGAAGTTATCTAATTGTCTCCTAATTAGATGCGGAGTAAATAGCATTTAAACCAGGCATTTTTTGTAGTACTGGGTATTGCATGTCTGAGAAAGGTTTTAGGAGTCTAGATTTGCAAGTGAAGAAATGATTGGGAAAGCAGTGATAGCTGTAAACATGAATACTTAGCTTGCTTGGATCCTATCTTTACCAAAGAGCTATATTTTAAAGACGTCTGCAGTTGACTGGAAACACGACTTGCAGCAAGCAATTGCTCTTATTGAAGCGCTCCATAGTAAAAAATATGTTGAATGAATTGTAGGCTTGGGTTAGTATGCAGACTAGAAATTTTAAGAATTAACGTACAAAGAAAATCTTAACAAAAAGTTTTATATTTTATGATTTATTATCTTTGTTAATCAAAGTAAAGGCAATTTTTCAATAGGTTCGAATCTCAAAATATACTTAAATATTTGAGTGCTAAAATATTGTTTTCAAAAACAAAGCAATAATCATACCCAAACATTTTTACAAAACTACTTAGAAACTTGTGAGTCCGAGTCTGGTGAGCCTTGTGCTCACATGAAATACTCTTCATGATTCAGTAATTCAAAAGAGAGCTCATAAGATTCACAATACTGTTCTGTGATGAAAGAGGAATAGTCCTTAGAAGACCACACGATATGAAGAAAACATTCTAGTGAAATAAATGCACAGGATAGTATAATTCATAGTTTTCCAGGGTGGAAAACTTGACTATACAAGCAAGTGAGGTTTTTTATTTATTTACCCAACAGATAATTTCTTGTGCAATCTAGCATCTTCTACTAATAACTAAGCAGTTTGCATACACAGAATCAAAAAAGAACCTGAGAAATTAACTACTTCATTTGCTTGGCACAAGCTCCATTATAGCATCTGGTTGAATGGTAAAACACCTGCTTTGCATGTTTCTCTGGGTAAATTGTGGCATTCTAAATCATTTTAGTCTCTTTTTTTTCTAAAAGTACAATCACTTCTTTAATGTCAGCTGGACGAAAATAAGCAGTTGTTATGGCATTAATGGTTGAGTCTGACAAAAGAAAAAGTGCATAAAAGTCTTTAATTTTCTGTGGCTGCATCACTGCAGGTTTATGATATAACTGGGTTCATATTCAAACTTGGTTTGGGAACAGCTGTGATGTGGAAAAACCTCTTTCCTGAATCTAGCATGCAAGTTAAAATGCGCAGAATCACTCTCCCCATTATTAGTTACACTTCCTATTGTGGACACACATAATGTCAGGGAAATTTCTGAGTTTGGGGACTGTTAATAGTGAGATAGAACTGGCAGAATCAGGAAGAGGCCTTGCTCAAAATTCAGCTACTGCACTGCTTTTTCATTGTGCCAAACTTTACATAGAACTTAGGTCTGCCCCAGGTGTGATCGAGGGTGAAATGGACTTCTGGGAACACTGCAAACAGCTGTCCCACAGCCTGCTCAGAGATGGCTTTAGCTGGTTTGTCTGAACCTAAACTGAGGGTCTGACAGTATGATTTCAGTCACAGTCAGCTTTGAGCAGGAAGATTTTAATTCAGGCGCTGCATATAAATTTTGGGGGAAATGATATTCCCAAATTTTGTATCTGTCTGAAGATTATCTACAATTCTCTAGAACCCTCTACAATTCTCTAGAACCCTGTAGAATTTTTTAGCAAGAAAAAAAACCTATAGGAGATTTCTCAGTATTATCACCCTTGTTAGAGGTTAAAATTAACGATCATCATCCTAGAGAGCAGCTAAGCCTCTCTTGTTCTCTATGCATCTGTTTTTAACCTTCAGGAAATCAAAGTAATTCAACTTCATTTTGCAGTGAAAGAGGGTTTAAGAGGGCTACATTGGATATGATCCCTTCAGGGTACCGTGGTTTGCTGTAGACTAATTACAGTTACTATGGATGTGATGAAAAGAGGACGAAAAAAGCTGTGGTAGCTTTACAGTCAGGTAGAGCTGTAACAATGGCTTTGAGAACTGATTTGGGACCGTCTAGTTTTTGTTTACTTGCTTAAAGAAAGTAGCTGTGATGATGAACACACTCATCAAGCAAGAAACTTGAAGTTCATGCCTAAAAGAAAAAGACTTGTCAACCAAACTCCATCCTGCTTCTTCTCTTTGAATCATGTATGTAAGATGTGAAGAAAGATGTCAGTCTTTCCAATGGCGTCACTTTAGTTCTGTGATCCACAGTGCCAATCATTTATCACTCACCAACTACAAGCATGCAAATTGTGCCACTGCTGGAGGACACTGTCTTTTTGTCATCCCACCTGTAGCTGCACAGCTGGTGATGTCTCACCTTAAATCAAGTAAGTCAAGACACTGTTGCGGTAAGTCAGGAAGATGCAAATGTTTTGGAAGAAGTAAGAGTGGGTAAGGCATGTGTGCTAGAAATTCATCTAATACAGCAGGGCAAAAGATAAGGATAACACCAGAGGAGAAACAAACCAACAAAACTGGAGCTGATCTCAACCCCCCTCATCTCATACATATATAAAATCTATTATTTTAGGAATTAAGGCTGCCATAACAGAATAGCAGTGGGTATGTGATATTGAAATTACTGGAGAATGTGTGGGAAAGGCTTCTGTTGTCAGTGGTGTCCATAAAAAATAACAAACTGCTGTGTAATGGCATAATTACATAATGGCATAATAATGGTCCAGAGGGAAACAGAAAGAAAAGCTTGAAACAAGCTACTGGTTCACATCCTTCAGTAGACAGATGTCTTGGAGGATGACACAAACACTCCTGTGGTAGATGTCGAAACATTTTGGTAGACAGCAGAGGTGATTGCCTTGCCTGAAGTGCAAGGAAAGGTCTGAAAAGTCAAACCTTTCTACTGGAAGAGGATGATACAAGTAAGAAGGACATAAAAATTTTGCTGTTCTGTTTCTTCAGGTCAAGCTCAAATCTGGAATTCCTGACTCCTTTTTAAATCTTTGTATGTGACCTTTTGTTTGTTTGTCTTTGGAGGCTAAAATCTGAAAACTATATTGCAGGATTATTTTTGGTACTAATTGAGCTGAATTTTGGAAGCTTAATGGCAAAGCCAAATTCTAAGAAAAACTTTTCTCCCAGGTCACAGTCTGCAACCACAGAGTGTCTTGGTTGTGACATCTAGAGGAGCTTGCTGATCCTGGGAATGCAGATGGTGATCTTTGATGTTTATGCACTGTAACTCACCAGATCCTGCCCTAGAGAAAGCGAACTATTGTTGACATGTTGACTGAAAGCTCTGTGGGGATCAGGTGGAGTAACTCTTCAAGGGAGAGCAGAGACTGCTCTGGATTTCACAAGTGATACACTACTTTCAAATTTTTATTGATTTTTTTTTTTCAAATGCACATTTGTGCTACTTAAGGCATCTACAACAAATCTTTTCAAAGCAGGAAACTCTTTTGTTTAAACTGGCATGCCTACAAGAAAACCCAAACTTTTTATACTTTTTTTTTCTCCTAGTAGATACAGGTTATAATTTGCAAAAGAGTCACATGGCATGCTGCCATGTCAATCAAGCTTTTTAAATTGAGATTTGATTTAAACACTGCTTGCTTAAACCCTGTGTCTACACAAGCCTACACACCTATGCTTTCAATGAAATGAATAGTTGTCAAACGAACAAAACACGTATTATCTCTTCCTTACACTGACTTGAGCACTAATGAATACCGTTACAATGGAGGACTCTAGCAGATATGACAGACTTGGGATTTTGTTTTTTTCAAGTCATGTCAGGAACACTGGATATGAATTAAAAACATGGTAGTGTGTGTGGAGGGAATCAAATGTCTAGTAGAATTAGAATCACCTATTTTATCTGATCTTTATTGCCATAATGTTGGGAGAAGAGAGGGGCATAGGGGAGGATTTTCTCGTCATGTAATGAAGCTTTGTATGAAAACAAAATATGTTTGTCAGAAAGATTGAATCATGAAGAAGATTTTAAATATCAGGCTAAAGAATTTTGTGTTTTCCAACAAAATTTCTTCAAGACCTACTGTAGAAAAACTTTTCTCCCAGAAGTACAAAGGGATAAACCTGTCCAACTTCAATGTTCACCACCGTCCAGTCTTTGCTGATCTTTTTGTCTGATCCACAGGTTCATGAAGCCAGCTGGAACTTTTCTGTCACCCTTTGTGATGTTCTCACTGATGTTTCCAATTCTAGCTGGTTTCTGTCTGTACTTGTTGCTCAGGAATCCTGTACCAGGTTAAGATGCTAACTCATTTTTCCTGTAGGTTAGAATCCCTATAAAAACTTATTTTTAAAAAACAATTGCCAGGGACAAACTTATCTTAATGATGGTGGTATTTCTTTGGTAACGTTTTTCTTCAGTGATTTATTTTAAAGTTTTAATGGGTATGTACACACGACACAGTGTTACATACCATCTCTGGTACTTCTATACCAGGACATTTCCTATTGAAAAGCCATGGCTACTTGGAAAAAAAAAATAGAAGATAGTGATGAGAGTTTCCAGTTTCACCCATCTCACAGTGTGTTACCTTTTCTGTTATCTCTGATTTTCTAGTGGTCAAAATACAATAGAGTTTTAAAAACTTGGATTGAAAGTCTTTTCATCAAATGGCAAAAAAAAAGCACCATTACATTCTGTGCTGATTCTACATGTGAACCCCTCTTTCCATCCTAGTCCCAGCTGTAAGTTACAGTTTAGTGTGTACAATTTACTTAGAAACAAAAGGAATTATAGAAACAGTTGGTGTGGAATGATGCTGCAGACACTAGAGAATCCCCTGCACATAACCAGCTCTGTATGGCTTGTAAAAACCAACTCAAAATAAGTATGGATGCATATGAGCTAGAACAAAATCATACAACACATACAAAAGGAAAAACTTTAGCCTTTTCTTCTGTTCTTAAAACCCAACAAAATAAAAACAAACAAAAATGTGGAATTTGGAGGCATAGGAAACCTCTTTATTGGTCCAAATAACTGCTATCCAAATCCACCTTCTGTTCCTCTATAAGTGTGTTCCAAAGTTACCCATTTCTTCCAGCTGCATCCTTTGTTCAAAGAGTTTTTTCTCTGAAAACCTTGCCTTAATTCTAGCCTCAGTCCATGTAGCGAGCATAACCTATTAACTGCACATGTTTAAGGCCTGTGGTGACAGGACAAAGGACAACAGTTTTGACCTGAGAGAGGGATTTTAGATCAAATATGAGGATGATTTTACAATGAAGGTTGCTCCGAGATTTTGTGCATGCCCCATCCTTGGAAGTGTTTAAGGCCAAGTTGGACAGGGCTTTGAGCAACCTGGTCTAATGGGGTGGTGTCCCTGCCGATGGCAGGGGAGTTGGGCTAGGCAATCTTTAAAGGTCCCTTCCAACTCAAACCAGGCTATGATTCTGTGATGTGTCCAGGGAGAAGAGGAAGATTTTCACATTTTCTTTTTTGAGGCCATAGCGGTTTCTGCATTTATATCGAGGGGCGCTGGTTGGGCCCTGGAAAGCAAATGATCTAGTTCAGCATACTTAAACTTAGCCTTGATACTAGTTTCCATACAGAGCCCCTTATTTTCTTGGCTTCATGACAGCCATTGATATTCTAGATTCAAAAGCATCCTTTAATTTTTTGTTGTTATTTCTTTCTTTAATAGCTACTATTGCATCTACACCCAGCTTTTCTTCTGTACTTCCTGGATGAAGTCATCAGAGCTTACGAAGAAATGGAGCTAATAAGTCTTGAGAACAAAACTTCCCTTCCAAGTGGATGCAGTGTGTTGTCCAGGTAATGTTTCTCTCAAATATTTGATTCCTCAAGAAGATAAAAAGAAATTATTAAAAAATAACAAAATATGTAAAAGAGTGGTATCTTCAGAAACTTCTAGATTATAGTTGTGACTTCCTAAAGTTAATCTTCTAGAAGCCTGAAATCTGTTTTAGCAAAGAGATAGCGTTAGTCTCTGCATGTTTACCTTGATTTTAGTGGAAGATACAAACTCAAAGTTGAATATATACTCAGTTTGTCCTTCACTTTTACATATTCTGACCACATACCTTTTCTCCTTTGCTTTCTGCTTCCCATCTCCTGCTTCTTTGCATTGCTCTTGCTGCATAGTAAATCTTTCAGAAATATTCAACAGGAATTGATCATTACCCTGTCCTACCTGTGCAAGCCAGTCACAAGGACTCTTGTTTCTGAAATAGTCCATGTTTCTTGGCTCATTTATTTTGTTATTAAGTTCAGATGGAGGATGAAAGATGCTGTCTAAAAAAAACAAACAAATGTCAATACAAGGACACAACAGAAAACAGTACTGTCATTACTGCCCCTTATACAATCAAGGCATTATAAGTTTTCTAACTTCTTCTAGAAAGTAGACTGTGTTGCAGACTAGATATTTTCTTGCAGCTCTGGGTTCAGCTTCAATATTGCCATCTTCTTTCACTTCTAATTTTCTTAACTCCTCAGAGCTTCAATTCAGCTGATACAGGTGTTTCCCTTTTTTTCCTCTTATCAGATCAGTTTCAAGTATAAATGCTCCTGCCACACTTGATGTTATCTCAAGCTTCTTTTGGATTTTTTTTTCTCAGTGGTTTATCTTCTCTGCTGAAATCTTTGGAGAGTTAAGAGCCAGTACAGAGATAAATTATTTGGGACATCTGGGCTTGACTTGCATCGGGCAGATATAAAACGCAGTTCCATTGTGGAGGAGGGGGGAAAGTTACATTTACAGCTAACCAGGGTACTTGTTCATATTTCTGAAACCACAAAATAGCAAAGTTATGTCATTTCCATCTCATAGTCTGTTTCTCATCACCATGTGGCATGATTTATTATTAAAGTGGTAATTTTATTTAAATGGGAGTACCTATGTCTAAATTTCTTAAAGCTCAGCACAAAAGGAAAACAATAACAATATTTTTATCCAGAAAGCAGTAATCTAATACCCTGAACTAAATCAAGAAAATAAGGTCAGTCAGGTCCCTTTCCCTCTTTATGTTACAACTTCTTCTGAACTAATGTTACGCAGCATCCAGATGTTGTCTTGAGGCTGATTACAAAATTACTCTATACACTCAGAGCAAAAGTTGAATTCCTTCTAGTTGTTATGGCCCCTGCCTGGTTTAATCCAACTCAAGCAGCTGAGTTCACATCTTCCTTGAAAACAATACACATGTAAACATGCTGACTGCCCTGCTAATCATGCAGTGAATTCCTACTGAACGGTATCAAAGTAAACTTCTGTAATTCTCTCACTGCAGAGGGTGAGTTTTAGAAATATGGCTCTTTCTAACCTCGCCAGTGGTCTCCGGATTAACGCGGTTTGTGACATTTGAAATTGCTGCTGGATATCATTAGCTCAGACAATGCAATCACAGAGGGACTACCACTGGCATTTGTGAGCAGAAGCTACCATGTTCTGTTTTCTGTGTACCTCATCTAAAGCTTATTGGAACCGATACGTTTTCCATGGACTTCAGAGAGTTATACATAAAACCACACAAGCACAAACAAAATCTTAACAGACTTGTTCTATAAAGAATTACAGATGACTTTATCCATAACCACAGAGTGATATCCTTCTTTTACCTGCATCTGAATATTCAGCACTAATCCTCTTATGGCTTATACCTTCCTTAAAACTATGCTGCAATGGGAGAATATTGAAGTATGAATGCATGAATATTATGCTCAAAATTAACTTTGGATAACTTGTCTGTAAAGATCTGTCATGAATATGAGCTGATGACAAGCTTAATTAACATCACTGCAAAATGTGAAAGATGCAAAAAAAATAGGTCAGGAAAGAAAGTAAAGTTAAAAAAATAAATAAACAGAAAAAATCATGTTGGGCCATTTCATAGCAACTAACCTTAGCTGAACTCCTGGATCTTGAGTAGGTGAAATTTTTTGGTACTAGCTGTAAACTGAAGAGGAGTCCAGCTGGACTTCTGCTTGAACATTCACAATGTAACCTCTGTACATCTTGAGCACAAAGAATAAGTGTTTTCCTCCTTTTTAATTTTTTTTTTTTTTTTTATTTCCTCAAAGACAGAAGCAGATATCCTTTGTTCCTCTGCACTTGACATTCAGTTCAGAATTTCACTGAGGGCGCTTTTGGCTTAGCATGTCAGAAATGGGACTTCTTTGGTCAGGCCATTCAGTTTTTCTCTAACATTTCTCTCTGTTGCAATCACCAATGAAAAGAGGTCACACAGTACCTGGATGTTTTCCCGGTACTATGGAAATCCTTCCTAATCCCTTCTATAAGGCAGAAAGGAAATATTGAAAGGAAATACATTGAAATGTCTGCTTTGGAAGCCAAATTGCACCATAATAATAATAGAGGCTCCTTGGAAGCTTCATTAATATAATTGGAAAATTTGAGAGATATAAAAAAAAAGTCAAGAAAAAAGATTAAAAATATATATATAAATAAAAATTCTTGTCAGTTTTTTTCACAGTATTTCACAAAAAAAAACTAGAAGAGAGCTAAAAATCATCAATCTATTTTTTACGAATAACAAAAATCCTTCCTTATCTTGCCTTTTGGAACTTCTTCTGGAACAGTTCTGCTATCTATAGGGAAGTGGTAGAGCTTTCTTTCTAAAGGTAGAATCTGAGTTCTGGGGGGTTTTTTTGCCTTTCTTCCATATTCTTTCTTTACAATATTCCTTATAAGATTTCACAAAATGGTCATTTCCTCTGCATGTTATCCACTACAACAATTCTAATAGCACACCTTTGACTTATCCTTGCTCCATTCCCTGTAGACATCTGAGATTCTATATTTACTAAGAGTCTCAAGAGAAGAATTGCAAAAGAAACGTCTCTGTTTTTGTGAAATTACTAATATTACAGAATTGATATTACTGTGCATGTAGTTTTACTCTATACATAAAGTCTTTAGTGTTCCTTGCCCTACTAGTACCAAATGTAGTATAATAAACATACTAATAAATAAATACTATGCCTGTAATCCTGATTCAGCTGTAATTTTCCTATTTAGAAAACCCTCCATCTTACTAAAGAGTCCTGTATTCCAGAGTATTGTAATAAATTAAAATCAGGCAAGAAAAAACCCACCTTACTTATTGCAGAAAGTTGCTTTGATGCTAATTCCTCATTTACTTCTTATGAGAAGATTAGTTCAGGGCCTTGAAAGTGCAAAGGAATCCAATCTGTCAACTTAAAAGACTTTTTCTATGTGCACATAAATAGATGAATTTCCATATAAAACCAATGTGTCACCACCAGATGATGAATCTCAGGGTTACTCTAGCTCCCATGAATGGCAGATGTCTTTTCTGACATATTTTTTCACAAACAAAGCTCAGTTGTTTTTTGCATTAGGAACACCATCATGAGCTCTGTCCTTGGGTAATAACGATCTGTGCACATGTTTTTTTTCTTTCTATTCTGTAAAGAATTCTAGGAGAATAACTGGGATGGAATCACGTTCTCTTTTTTTTTGTTTTGGTTCTGATGAATTCCTCTTCAGTATTGGAACAAGGAATCTGACATTCATTTAAAAAAAACAAAGAAATACTGAGTGTTTACTGACTTTTAAACAATGCTCTGATTTCAGAGAAGTATTTCTAATAAAGTGCAGCCAGATTAATCTGTGAGAAAATTGTGCAAATAAAATCCAGCTATTAGATATTTATTTAAATTTGTGAACAAAGAGATTCCTAGGTGACCATGAAAATACATTTTTTTCATACAGAGTACTTTTCTGCTGAGAGATGGTCATATGAATTAAGGTACCTACATGTAGTTGTGTACCTTTATCAGAAGATACCTGTGATACTACATAGCTACTTGACAGTTAAAATTTCAGTGGCTGATACAGATCTGTATATATGTCATATCAATTGCAACAGTTATATTATTTTCACATTCTGCAAAGCCAAGCCAAGGATTAAATACTTGTCTGCTTAGAAGTTTTGAACCATTCCCAGCATCAACCTCTGAATTTCTTCAATAGAATATGTCTAAACCACCCTTTTAACAAAGACCAATTCTCACCTGAGATCTGAGATCTTTGCCTTCAGTTCTATAAGCACACATCTTTACACAGAAATGCCTTTTTCCTTTGTTGGGTTTTTTGTTTGTTTGTTTGTTTAAAGTAAAAGACAGAAAGCTTTTAACATAGCCACCTGGATCCCTCCCTGCTTTTGGGCTCTGTACCCAGAAATGAGCTTCTGAACAAGCAGGAGTTATGATATTTCACACTTAAAATAGTAAACACAGAGACCCTGCTCTCTAAAATTCATATTGAGATGGATCTCTTACTATATTGCTGGGGCAGAGATGGGTCAGGACTAGTACACATAAAATGTTTTCTTTTAGAAACAGAGATCCTCACAGACAATTAGAAAGCTTTGTTAAGGTATGTGTCAAACGGTGGTTTAGAGGTTTATTGTGTTTGCCTCCAACTCTTAAGAATGCAAACACCTGCGGAGCCTACAGAAAAGACTCTTTATCAGGGAGTGTCGTGATAGGACAAGGAGTAATAGTTTCAAACCGAAAGAGAGTAGATTTAGATTACATATTGGGAAGAAATTATTTTCTGTGAGGGTGGCATTGGACAAGGTTACCCAGGGAAATCGTGGATGCCCCCCACTGGAAGTGTTCAAGGCCAGGTTGGATGGGTCTTTGAGCAACTCAATGATCTTTAAGGTCTCTTCCAACCCAACCATTCTGTTTCTATGATTCTATGAAAACAGGTGACAAGATCATATATTTAAGCAGCAAAGAACAATGTAAAGAATATTGCAGCACTGAAATTATGCACGAGCTTCCTGATACTGGTTGGTCCATTTCATCTCCATCCATTAACTGTTACTTCATTTCCACAGAGTGTTAGAACATTGTATTTTCATCTCAAGGTTCTTCATGCATCACTATAAAAAATACTTCCTTTCATCTCTCCATTAATAATTGACAAGTAAGAAAAAGATACAACAACTAAGGGACAAAAAATAATTTTTCTGATTTATCAAGCAATCTTTAATAAGAAAGAACATACTGTTTTTTTGACTTGTCCAGCACAGTAGAAAACAGTCTCTGAACTGCCTAACCAATCTTGACATATCATCTCCTAAATGTATTGAAATGTTCCATTACCACCTGCAGACCATACGGTGTCTGGGTCTTCCAAGGGTTCCCAAGGGCTTTAGCTGCCTCTCAAGCTCAGTGAACATTAGCTCTCAAGAATGCTGAGTTTCCCTTCAAAGATCTACAAGGTTATTACTACAGAAGAACACAGAGATGGTAATTTAATCTAGATACAGTGGTATTCTTTTATTCTTTCTAGTGTATATGTTCAATTAAGGAAGAGACGTTGTCCTTTTGTTCAAATTATCAAGGTTGTATTTTCAAGAGAAGAACAAAGTGGAAGATAGAGATGCTTTTAAGAAAAAGATTTAAAAGAAGAAAAATTGATATATAATGTTAGGAAGTAGAGAATATAGGAAAAAATATTTCATATAAAAGACTAAGGCATTTTGATTAATTGGATCAAAAGGCAAATAGAAATTGAGCAAGACAATCTTATAATCAGAGCACCAGTATAAGTAATATTTGGTGTAAATCAAATTAAGGAAAGGCAGAAGATGATGAGGAACTTTTAACATTTGAAAATTAAGGATGTGGTTGAGAAATTCTGCAGTTAAGATAGCAAAGAGGAAAATTAGAGCAGAAAGAGCTGTGGCCATTGCCAAAAGGTATTAGTTTAAAGCTGGTAAAAGTCAATGTCTTTGGGAGCTTTTCAAGTCATGACACAGTTTCCAAGTAGGAAGAGTTTAGTGGTTAGAAAAAGAATTCACAGACTTGTATACTGGTTCTGCCTTTTTCACTGGCTCCTAGCATGACTGTAGGCAAACTGTTTCTTGGATCAGCACCCATGTGTCTCAGTTTCTTTCCACGTGTGCTGCCTAAATGGGATTTTCCTTAATTCTTGTAAAGATCCTTGGTGTAAAATGCTATTATGTATTTAGGTCTCTATCTGGAAAAGAACAGCAAGTCTACTTGTTTATGTGTCAATTTGCATATCTGTTAACTCTTTTGTTTCATTCACTTGTTTACTGCTTTTTCAATATTTTTCCAACACCCAGCTAAGTCATATGGACTACATTATCACCTGCTATATAAAATGATTGCTCTTAATCTTCAGAACTATTAGCTTTCTCTGTTTCCTCCCCTCCCTCCTCATTGCTGCTTCTTTTTAAGTTGCAGTTGTTCTTTATGCAACTGTTCCATTTTTCTTAGAATATCTGGCTTCAGGCTGGTACGAGTTTTATTTGTCATTCATTTCTGGATATACATCATTCCATTAATATTGCAGTTCTTAATGGTGAGTGCAGACACGATGTTAATGTCTCATCTAATTTTTTTATGATTGGAGAACATTTGCAGAGATAAACTAGTCCTAGAGGGAATGTTTGAAAAGAAGTTAAAACAGTATAGTAAATTAAATATATTCCAAACATGGAAAATATAATTTGCTTGAAGTATGGTGACCTATGGGCTATTCTACTTTAAGATCTTTTTTTTTTTTTTAAGACTTTGTACCCTATAAACTACATGGAAGGAAATTGCTCATTGTTGAAAATACCCTCACGCCAAGAATTTGTTTTAGCCCATACCTGGAATTGTCTCATGTTTCAGTCAAGCTGGTGAGCAGAATATGGCTCCCCTGTACGCAGGGAGTAGCACAAAAGGAGCTCAGGAAGGGCACACCTGCCTTCCACGGAAAATTTTCCTTTGATTTATTCACAGATAGAAGAGAAATATTGTGCCTAATATGTCCAAGTCCTAGAAGGACCTTGCCAGTTGTGTAATCTGTCAGTGTCCTTAGAAAAGCAATGATCATCATGTGCATGACTCCTATATTTATATGCAAGAAGCCACCTAAAAGATGACAGATATAACTTTATTACAGTTGGTGTTTTGCCTTATGTGATGAATTGAATTCCTTTTTGCTTCCAATTTTCATTTTTTGTCCATTCCTAACTTCAGTAAACAAAACTGTCTATTGCTTCCCAGAACATATTTGTCAAACTTCTGTTTAAATTTTCTTCTTTCTGCCCTCCCCAACACCTTCTCTTGTTGTTTTAGAGACTAACTGGCATATCTGGATGCTGTGAAGTTGTGTTTCTGCTGTGTTATTTCTCACAATAATAGCTTTGGCTAGGACTGGGCAGGCATGGTAAAACACGAGAGATGCACAGAGTGAAGAAGACCTGGGTTCGTACATCCTGGGTACTCTGGGAAAAATCACTGAATATCTTTGAATATCTTTGAATATGGTAAACTAGGAATTTCTTTTCTGTTGAACCTCAAATTACTCGGTAAATGTCCATGAGAAAGATATCGGGACATTTTTATGTCGGCTACTGGTAATAAAACTAGCTCCTTAAAACAGGATGAGCTTATCTACCCTGTGACATCAGCTCTACTCCTCTAATTTTGTTAACCTAATATTTTTATTTCTAATGCAAAATTACTTTGCTTTGTTTTATTTTCCACTACTGCTCAAAATTAAGGTATGCCATCATTTCTTTGTTATTTTTTCCTGAAACCCCTGAAGTATGTAATTGCAATTTATTGAAGAAAACTAATTTTATTTTCTTTTTTCCGCTTGGTTTTTAATTTCCTTAGATATGTTGTGGAGAGAGTTCGGTATTCAGCAGCTAATGTAAATGCGCGTGACAAGTGTCATGTATGACAATTTGAGCAAAGTTTTGATATCAGGATCATATACAATATTTCCCATTTTAGTTTAGTGTGGCAGGGCTGAAATATTCTCCAGAGTGCCTTGCCATCGTTTCTTGGGTTTTTTTAGATAGACACAAACATCACCAGACAAACAAGGAAAAAATGAACTTGCCTCGGTTCACTTGTCTGAGTGTCTTAAACTGAATCCTGTGTGTTTCAGACGTTTTATCTTATTTTTAATAGTACACTCAAGGAAACGATAGCGCATATTTTTAGATGCTCTTGGAGCTTCCAAATTCACAAGAGGGTATATTTCTCCCCTCACTGCTTCAATATATATGCTCTGATTAATGCAGATATGAGTTATGCATTGGCATCAAGGGGAGAATTTAAGTGCAGCTGCTGAGGCACAACAAGCCTGAGTGGGTGGTGAAAAGAGAATAAACAGTGACTTTCCAGTGGGAGTTTGAAAAGGCTGATAAGGAGTCTGTCTAGAGAAAGACATCATCTCATCTGTTCTGCTGTATTCAGACCCGTACTCCAGACACCTGAAATAATGCACATCATCAGAAGACTGCTGGAGGATCTAGCGCTGCCCTTATCTGCTATAAGGCAAATACGGATTGATTTTTGTTTGAAGGTAGGAGGATTCTGAAGACGTAAAATGTAAAGCAGTATGCAGCCTGGAAGAGTGAGTAAAGTGACTGCAACACACCCTGGAGTCAAGGAGAAACAAGAGAAACTACTTTGGTCAGAGCAGTCAGCATTTGAGCCTTGGAGGGCAAATGGAAGCTCCAAGTGCACTGCAGAAATATTTGGAAAAGTGTGTTTTAAGTCAGGAAGAATTATTTGCAATACTTTTTTCCACTTGTTTTTTCCTTCACTATTTGGAACTTGCTGAAAGCAAGAAATGGCTGCGCAAATGTTCCAGGACTTCAGTAACTTCTTCCTTCCGTACATTCCTCTATGGTTTTAATCTGCTCTAATGCACAGCAACCGCTACTGTGGGCAAGTGCACAGCAGTGGGGAACTAAGGAGTGTGAGATACAGTAGGAAAAAAAACAAGGAAAGCAAAGTTTTTAAAAAGGAAAAAAAATATAGTGAAGAATATATTCAGAAACCTTACTGGTACGTGCACATGGAAAAGTTTTAGATCTGATTAAGAGGGGATGAAGGCTCAGTTTTCACAGAAACATGGAAATTCCTGGCTCATAAACGTCGCTACTGGAAAAAAAAAAAAAAGAAAAGGCTTATTTATGTCTCTCAAGCTTCCCTGTGTATTGACTAGGCCATCTGGTAGCTATACCAAGAAAGTATCCTTCTGTATCACCTTGACTTATTTATTTGCCCAGCATCTGGTGGGTGAGACACTAGTGAATACAGCATTTTCAGCTGCCCATATCCTTTGAATGACACAACGCTGGCACAGTGGCTCACGGGGGCAGGATTGGTAAGGAAGGAGAAGTTTAAACCTAGAAGGTTGCCAATGCTTCGGGCTATACCTGCAGGCACAGCTGGAGGCATATAGACAAACATAAGATGTCTCTATACCAGATACCCCATGAAGCGGAGCTTCAGAAAACTCTGCAAGAACTAATATAGTCATAACCCCAGACATAGATTTTAATCTGAGTAGTTAGAAGCACAATCAAGAGCCTTCCTAAAACCGACATCTAGTATATACCTTTTAACATTATTAACAGAATTTCAGTATCCAAACCTGAGGTGATATTTTGGTAGGAAAATAGAAAATAAAATAATTGTTCCTTTTAACATTAAACAATATTCTTCACCGGCATCTCAATTCATTTAAAGAAAACAGGACCAAAGTCAACGTCCTCATTTTCATCCAGGAAAGCCAAGGCATAGAGAAGCGAAATACCTTGTCCTAGTTTGTGCAGAAATCTGAGTGATCCCTAGTGATCATTAAGAAGAATCTAGCCTATTCTTGGCTAATGAGGCCAACATATAAGATGTTCTGGATGTGGCTGAGGCAAGATCAGACACACTTTGTGAAAGTGAAAATATTATTGATATTATAGCATGTTCCATTTAGTGGTGTGAGAGAACAAAGGCAAGAAAAGAAATCCTTGATTTAGGGATATTAGTTCAATTAGGACTGTGTGTTCCTTTCAATAATTAACTTTTCGGATATATTAGAAAAATGTTCAGTCAATTTACTATCAGACTAATCTAACAATTCAAGCTTAAGATTATGCACCAGTCTAGACCGATTTATTGTAAGTTTGTTTAATTAATGTGGAGCTTTTATTTTTTTTTTAAAGTATTTCAGTGTTCTCCATATCTGAACTTGGTGGAATTAGTAGAGGATTCTATTAAGTTGTGATTTTGCTAATGTAATTTGATGGCTCAACATCTCGGTGTGCCTAGTTTTCACTATTTGTTCTGCTTCAAGACTTGACATGATCAGTCAGATCTGAGAATTATAATTATGCAGTGTAGAAATAGACTTCAAAATTTTGAGTCCCCACAGAAAATGCCAGTGGGTATGTAATTAAGAACAAGAAAAAAGGTCGACCTACTTTTCCCATTTAGTCTAAACTTCTGATTGATCTATCTTTATTTCTCTCTATTGATCTATTTATCTGCCTATCCAGTCTGTCACTAATAATCATGACCTTATTTTGCATTGATTGATCGTTTAAACTAATTTCCAGCCTGAATGCTGATAATTTAATAATGTGAGCCAATTAGGAGTTAAATAGAATCAATAAACCATTCTGTGACATCAGTGAGAGAAACACTGCCTCATAGTCCCCTTCAGCATTTTATGTTGGTATTTTTAGAGCTGAAGTCAAACAATGATACTGCTGAAATTAGAGAAATAATTCATAATATGCTGCTACATTTTAGCTATCAATTTTTTCCAGCTTCAGATAATAAAAGCCAGAAAAGGCTGTTATTTGTTTAACCTCAGCAGGCGCTCTTCGTCTAATCAGCATTGGTACGGGAAAAGACTTGTTTGACTTCTCACTCGCGCTTTCACCATATCTGTTATCCATGTTTTCCAGCTGTTCTGCCCTTCAGGTCCATTTCAGTAGTAATAAAAGAGCCTGATATTTTTTAGCCAACCACCCCACAACTCAGATCAGTGGACTTCATGGAGAATTCACCGTTTGGCTGAGAAGTTGAAATGTTTCCCCCAGAGAAAATTTGGAAAAGCAGCATTTGTGATACTGGAAATATGAGAGGAGGAGTTGGTTGGAAGAGACTAAAAGGGATGATTCATGGTAACTGCACATAAACATATGCTTCCTCCACCTGAGGCATGGTTATCATCATAATTTCATCTCATAGGCACATACAAATTGTAGATACATTAAAAAATGAAATGGAGATGATCCTGTAGTCCTGTGCCTTCTGCTAGCTCACTTCATCAGATTTTTCACTTTCAATGGGCAAGTGTTGCTTACTCCATCTTTTCTGCAACACCTTTTGCCAGACTGTGGTTCCTGCAGTGAGATCAAAAGCAAAACAAATACCTAGAAAACAGCATTGTATCCTGAAAGAAGCAAGATTGTGAGAGGTATGTTTGGAGATCTGAAAGAATTTTCTCCTAAGCCTGGCACGCATCATAGGGAAAGGGATGGTGGCAGTTGCTTGCAAAAAGGTCCATTCCTCTTCCTACTGAACACCTTTGTGGGAAAAGTGTTTTCTTTTCTATTCCCTGTGTATCTAACTGAGTAAATAAATATACAAAAATATATGAAAACCTAGCAGAAACTGAGTTCTCTTTATATCTTCCTTTTATTTCTAGATTAGAAGTTTCTTTGGTCTGTCCATTGCTTGTGTTAGATAAATTCTAACTATGGTTTCCCACAGGCTTGCATACAATTTGTCATTCCTGCCTCTGGATGGTGACAGACACATTCTGCTAGGCCAAGAGCTGGATGTAAGTGTTAACAGCATGCATTTGCACTGCCGTGAGCTTCTTGTTTACTTTCCTGTAACCCCTGGTGCTCTTTCATTTTGGAGTTTATTTTGCTTTGGTTTGTTGCCTTCCTGATAAATCAGTCCTAGTAACAAAATGTAGGTTTTTATTGTTTTAGATGTAAGCTGTTGTGAAGGTGCTAGATACCATCCATGCGCAGTTGAGCAGCCAATACAATCCTTCCTCTAAAAATCTCTTTAATTCTTTGTAATCCTCTCCCTAAATTATACTTTTCCAGCTGGATGGACAGTGCAGTGGTACTGGCCTGCCCCTCACCAGGTTATGATTTAGGGTTGTTAGCTCTATTCTGCACATGTCCCTTCTCTGTGCCAGAACAGATTAGTTCTACCGGCTGCTATGTAAATCCAGATGTTTGCCACATGAATAATTCTTAGTCTCTCTGAAAGCCCATGACACAGAAAAGGAAGGATGATACATGCCAAATAACAACCTACTGGAATTCTCCTTAACGGTTCCTTCATTTTGGGGGAAGAGGGTTACATGCAGCAGCCAGGCACAGAGGCATTTGCAAGTCAGTGCTCACATCAGTGTTGGCACCACACAGCCTCCTCCTGACTTTGGTTATCTTGCACTGGAATTTTTTTGAGTTTCAGCTGTCTGAATTGTGAGTGGGATAAACAGGATAAGCAAGAGGAACAGCACTGGCATTGCTGTGTGAGTCAAAGCAAAACACACCCTTCACCTCCCTCAAAAAACCCCAAACCACCAAACCCTTAAAAAGCAAGCAATTAAGGCAACATTTTAAGGGGCATCTGCAGTCAAAAAGGCAAAGACAGCACTGGACTGCATGAGGGGATGAGAAAGAAGAATACGGAGATACTGTATGCCGTTACATAACCAGATGACATGCTTGTGTTAGATTATGAACACAGTAATTTTTTTTGATCTGTTATAAAAACAAGTAAGTTGTATCAAGGGCCAATAAACAGTTCATTGATGATGTTAGTGGAGGGAGTGGGAAGGATCTCCACAAAAGTAGTATAGGATGATGGGGAGGGTAATAAAAAGCTGTATGAGAATGCCATTAAGAGTAACAGCATGGTCCATCTGTCCGCCCCCTCCTTTCCTACTTCAATGACAAGTAAGAGAGCTTTTTAAACAAAACAGGAAAATTCTTCTCCCTCCCTTTGTGCAGTTTATAAATACTCAACTGCAGACTTTCTGGAAAAATAGCCTAATTTTTTTTTACAAGTATTGTCATTCATGTGCCGGAACCACATGTACAGTTTGGCTTGCTGTGACCAAACTAAGACCTTCTGGCCCTCAAGTTTCTCAATACAGGTTGGTCTAGAGGAAATTGGATAGTATACAGCAGTGTTTGGATCCTTCTTCCAAAGATTCTAGATTGCCTGATCTAGTTGAGAGGCGTCCCTGCCCATGACAGGGAGGTTGGATTAAATGACTTCTAAGGTCCTTTCCAGCCTAGGCCGTTCTAGGATTCTATGACAGTTGTACAGCATTCACCCATTGTGAAAGCTGGTTTTCATGGTGTCCTAAGGTAGTGCCACACAGACTTTGGAGGAAATAATCATCACGATCCTGATTGATGAACAAGCTCATTGGCAAAAAACAATGACACCAAGGAGACGTGATGCCGAAGAGACAAATTTTCATGACAAAACCTTTCAAATGAACTACATCTCTAATTTCCTCAATGCACAATTTTGCCTCCTTAAGCTCTCTTCAACCATGGGATGGTCAGTATTCCCGTTTAGTCCCCATGTGTTGCCTGATCTAGTTGAGAGGTGTCCCTGCCCATGACAGGGAGGTTGCATTAAATGATCTCTAAGGTCCCTCCCAGCCTAGGCCATTCTATGATTCTATGATCTGAGTGAAGAACCCTGTAGTAAGCTGCCATTATCTGAGACTGTTTTATAGTCAGCTGACTTTACGTGTACACACACACACACACAAAATAATTTCAGGTTTTTTTATAGCACTCTCTAATAATCAACCATCCTGCAAAGTATCCCAGATTTAGATTCAAAGCAAGAAAAGAGGTTAGAGTGCAGGAAAAGGGTATGGAAACGATGGTTGTGGAGGGAATACAAATTCTAAATATGGAAATATTGGAGAAGTACAGTGAAAGTAGCAGTAAAGAGATGACAGTTCCTCCTGCATAGGAATGAGAATCTTTACCTGTGTTGCAAAGATACACCACTTTTTCCTTTGTTTTTGAGGGGGTTTTGTTCGTGTTTTCTTTTTTCTTTTTAACCTGGAGAAAATAATCTCAATAAGCTCAAGTAATGCTTAATATATAACTTAATTGAGGGGGGCAGGGGTGTTTGTTTGCTTTTTAAGCACAAACTATTCCACAAATTGAAAATCAATGCACCTCAAAAGAAGTTTTCCATTTGCAGATCTATAATCTATGTTTTTTTTATTCTTTGTCTAGCTCTAAAAGCTAGATCAATAGAATAGATTTCCTTTAAGAGAAAATGGGGGTTGTCCATTTCTTTTCATCTCAAATCAGTTATTGTTTTAATTTCTTTTTCATGTAAACTTCTTTTGCATTATTTCTAAACCTTGCTGCAAGCAGATTTGCAAAAAGTGAAATAAGGTATCTGGAGACTCCATTAATGGAATCCATTCATTAATGATAAAAAGATTGGATTAAGACTTATACCAGTGGAGTTTCATAATAATATTTGAGATTTCTCACAAACATTCTTTTTTAGTATTATTTTTGTCCAGGATTTATGTTTATACTAAAAAAAATATATCCTTTGATTTAATTTTATTTGGTGATTTTTCCATAATTCTTCTTTTTGTACTTCATTTTGAATTTTAGTTTTCTCTGAGTTAAACGTAAAAGAAAACCACACTTATTTAACTGCCAGCTCTTCAGAGCTTAGGGACTTAATTGCCTTGAAAACTAGAAGTTGATGTTAGGATAATGGATTTTGTTATTTGATAACTCAGCAATCTAATTATACAGGGACAGATATAGTTCTGATTACATCTAATTTTATGATTGGTTAAAATTTCATTTTACAAGAACAGATGAATGATTAAATATCAAATTATCTGTAGATTTTTGTGTTTTGATTTGTTCATCACTCCATAGACACAGCTAATAAAATGAAAATCATTGCAAGATCTCGTTTAAAAATTAAAAGAAACTTACATATTGAAAACTAATCCTGAATTTTGCATGGCATGTGTTTAAAAAGAGTTATAAAATATTATATATTTAATGTCTCAGAGAAAAAGCTCCTGATGGGTTACATGTAGGATATTCAAACCTAGGACTCAAAGATGAGATAAAAGCACTTAGGGGTACCTATGTCAACTAAAACAAGTTCTAACTAAGCTGGGAAACCTTGAGGGGGGAAAAAAAAAAAAAGATAAAAAAATGGTTCTTTCTAGTACACGAGGAAACAAATAGGCAGTTTCTAGACCAGCATTTGGGGTTTTTTCTGTTTTCAGTATCCTGTTTGATCTTACCTGATTTGACCAAGCTGTGAGCTTCTTTTAAAGGAATACCAGTGAGAGAGGCTGCAGCTTGTGCCCAGAATTGACGATAGTTTACATTTTAAAATCTTCCACCACACTGTCACAATTTTAAAGTTTATTGGCACTGCCAGGACCCACCTCCTTCAAGATGAAGAAATTACACAAAATGTTTGTGCAATGATAATCCTTCCAGATTTGTGCTCTCGACATGCAGTTCACCACCTGGGCTGAGGATTATACAAGGATTAAAACAAATTTCAGATAAAACTATAATGTAATGCAAAAGCTGCAGTTTCTGATTTGGATATATTTTCCTTGTTGCTGTCTGTTCCTAGCAACAATCTCTTCCTCCACTTAGAAATTTAAGCCTGTGTGTTGTTTTCTATTGTTTTCTGTTTCAGTATCGTACTATTAATATTGTCAGTTTTGATTAAAAGCTGAGAAGTTTGTGCAAGTGAAAATGTCTTGGAAAACTTCACATTATTTCACAGAGGTTGCACACTACTGTAGTCCCTTCCAATATCAATTCTATCTAGGTTTTTTTTCTCATAAATACTCAGAAAGCTCTCATTCTTAGCTTTAAAACCTGACCCCAGGATCCATCAGCCTTAGCATCTTATTAATGCTGTTGGACGGGGATTTTTATCTTTGTAATCCTGAAGAGCACTGCCACAGTAATGCTGGTTTCTGAACAGTAAGAGGCAATCATTTATTGAAATGAATGCCAAAATGTGTATTTTTTTACATTCTTTCATAAATCAGAGACCTGAGGGTGTTTTGCTCAAACTCCCCCCAAAATGTTAGCTTTCAACAGAGATGAGCACTGATAATTTTAAAATAAAGAAGCTGTGGTTTAGAAAATTTTGAGCAGAGACTTCCAAGTTTTGTTCACAAATGGATACTTAAGCATGAGAAATCATGTTAGGAGTGCTATATAACAAAATTCATCTTCAATGCAATGCCTAAATTAAATGCAATGTCTTAAACAAGGACTTCCTTTGCAGGTCTTCTACAAATTATTGGCAGGTTGCGTGCAACCTTTGGGAGCATCTGGGGAGCCCTGGCTCCCAGACATGGGAACACAGGTAATTGATAATATTTGGGTTTGCTATACCATTTATTGTCTTCTACAAAGTTGAAGATGTGGCAAAAGCATAGACAAGATAAATGAAAGCTCTTAGTAAACTCCTTTGTTTTCTTGGTTAAAATTCACAGTGACAACTGATGTGGAAGGCCTGAGGTCGGATGCATTGTCAGATAAACCTGGCAGGGGCTGTCTGCATGCCAGCTGGAATGGAACTTAGACACTTTTCAATCACTGTCTGAGAAGGAAACCTCTGTTTTTCCATTAATCAGATGATGTCTTATTTGGGGTATTTCATGCATTTCTCACTCGGAGGTTACATACAGAGCACTGGAAAAGAAATGCACCAGCTATCAAGGCAGTATGCCAGAAATAGTCTGAACTCGGCTGCAGCCTTCTGTCTGTCCTGCTTGCCTGACCCCTGCGAGCATGTTACTCACTGGGAGATGGGGGATTAATCACAAAACTGGTAATGATAAAATAAACTGGGTATAGACTATGCAGACCCTTGCCCATGATTCATATCCAATACTAGGTAGCTGGAGAATTCTTCGAGGCCAGGAACAAGAAGGTATGATATCCAGTGCCAGCACTAATAAATGAGCCTTGATTTCCATGTGAAAAAGAATACAGCATAATGAAGATTATTACAATATTATTACAGACCAGTAAGCCTCCTCACTTCCACTCAGGTCAGATTGATTCTAAGGGGAGAGCTCCCTGTGCATTCTTACATCTTTGTTGTAGAAACCACACCTGTTTAAAGGAAAATTAAATTAAGTAACAAATAGTATCATTAGGTAAAATTAAAGGGCTAGTAAAAATCAGGACAGCTAGACTAATTTTTTGAATTTGACCTACCCAGTCGGCGATAAGCCTCTTGTCTGTTGGCGAAAACTGCACCTACCCTATTTCAGCAGAGAAGGTTACTTGAGTGAATGCACTGAATGTAAATGTCTTTGGGCCTTTGGGTTTAAACCAGCCATTGACACTGCCTTTTATTTTATCTGATTAACATTTATACACTCAGGAAGGGAATACTTTCTTAGCCTAGGGATGAGGGTTTGTATTTTCCTCTTTACATCCTCAAGTACACACAGTAAACCCCTAATTTGAGATGTTCTGAAGGAACAGATTTCAGTGATGGGTGATCGTCGTTTCTTTCTTGAAATTTTGCTTCAAGTCTAGAAAGGCAAATAAATGTTAAAGGCTGCCACGTTCCTCAAGCAGCAGTTTGTCTCCTGTGCTAAGGGAGAGAACTGCTCCCAACACAAATGAAGATCACAATGCTATTTTAACTATGAATTTACGCAAGCTTTGTCCTTTAGCTTCAGCTGTATGCTGCAGTGAGTCAGCTAATACAGAATAAGGTTTAAAGGATGTTAATGCACCAGAGAATGTAGCAGGACCTACTTCAACCTGATGAACTAGCATACCATGCTCAATGTCAGATATAGACTATCTTGGGAACGCAGTTGGATACTTCATGGAGCAGGGTCTTGAACCAGAGAGATTAAACTAGCCTAACTAGAAATAGTCACCAAAATTACTTTTTGCTCTCTCAGGTGCCTGCCTGCCTCTAGTGCCCTTGGTTGTACCTACCCTCTTGGGAGTTTCAGAAGGAAGGAGAAGAGGCCAGCCCCACTCCCTGCCCCAGGCTCGTTTCTTAAATCCCAGCAGATTGAGCATTCTGGGCAGCTGCAATGAAGCACAGGCAGTTGTCACTGTGTGCCACTCTGTGCCACATAGGGTTAAAACCATCTCTTTCACAGGAAAATACTCAAATATGTTGAGAGGGACATATTGCAGATCAGACAAACAAGGAAGAAATATCAGATGAGTAAAGATTTAAAAAAAACCCAACACAAAACCCAACAAAAACCTCTATACTCAGCTGTAGCACAGATAAAGCATAAGATTACAGTTTTCATAAACTTTCTAATTCTCTTAGGAAGATTACTGGAAAGTTCTCCTCTAGAGTTGCTTATGTGGCAACATCAATAAAAAAACTAAAATAAAGCTTCAGTTCTCCCTGAAGTTCTTGTAAGTTAAAGCTGTAGCTTGAGCTCCCCATATCTGATAAACAGAGAATGCAGCAGTATTCTCAAATTTCATACGTTTTATAGAGACAATGATTCACCCTTTGAGCCACTGGTAGTTGTGTGATAATTGAAGATAAATCTGAGCTTCTGTGAAACAATGAAGAAGCAAATACTCTTGAGCATCCTTTAAAATAGAGATTTCTTTTCCCTCAAGTATTTTGTTCTCGGCAAATGCAGATTTAGATGTGTGTGATGGGGATTGCAATCTGTTTACTGTTTATTTTAGGGAGAAGTCTTGTAACAGCTTCTTCCTTGTAAAAACTCTGGTAGATCCCAATATGCCTGACTTTATCAGAGTTTGTATATATCCACATTTTACTAGAGGTCCAACAACTTTCCCCCAGTTTTTTACACCCATAAAGTGGTGACATCTCCAATAGAGCATCTGAAGTGCTCAGAGATGCAGCCTCAGTCTAAGTGAAAGGTGGAAAGACTTGGTCATTACAGAAATGTGAAAACAAATGTGAGTTACATGAATGTGGTTTATGTTGTGATAGTGCTTATCTCATCCCTCTCGACTCCCAAATTTGTCTTCTAGGGTAGTCTGCAGAATGCTAATTACCTTGAGCCAAACTTGTACGAGTATTTAGGTCCCTAAAAAGGAGATTACTTGTATTTATAAATAAGTAATTAGTCAAATACTCTGAAGAGTTTGACTCCAATTTCTCCATTATTTATGCTGATGTCTCTTTTATAAGGCCTCCTTGAGTGCTTTTGTGATTATTACACTTTTAAATATCTAACTGTGGCCTTCCTGCCTGTTAGTGTGTTGGGTGAACTGCTGTTATGGATGTGCAGTGTGAGAATATGGCACATATGTTAACAATCAATAGCCTGTACCATAGATTCTCCATTAACACCCATTAAGTTCTCAAGCTTGAGTAGATCAATTTTTCCCTTTGCCCAGTTACACACCAGAGACTCCGGGCAGGCTTTGTGCAATCTCCATTGACAGCACAAGCCTGTCACTTGCAGAATAAAACAGCCTGAAATTTTTCACAGTTGTAAATCAGATTTCTCTATGGGAGCAGCGATTTTTAAAAGGGAAAAATTTTACTTTCTTACCTAATTCTTTTGCCTTCTGTGTAATGGGTAAAAGCAATGGAATTATCCTGGGTTTTTCCTTAGGTTTTAAGCTGAGGAGAAAATAAACATCCAGGCACTGTTCTGTGACAACAGCTCTCTGAGGAAAAAGACATACACGCACTTTTTTTCCCCTTTCTGAAAAAGATCCCCCAGTAATTTGTCCAGGACATTTTATACAGTCAGCATAGCTCCTGACGCATGTGTTCCTTTTTCCCTAGAGCAGGCGACACAATAATTCATTACTACTGTAGGAATCTTCCTCAGTGATTTGGTCAAGTTGCCATCTGAGTCCCTGATTAATTCACACTGCTTCCTCAAAAACTCTTACTTAGTAAAGTGACAGAGTTCTGGCTCTGCAGGTTCCTATTCTCAAGCAGAATAATTGTGTGGCCTTCTGCAGCACACAGGCTCCTGGAAAAGCTTCTGGGTCTGGACAAGCTGTTTGAAAAGTGATTTGGCTGCAAGACAAAGCCATGCTGGCTGCACCTCCCTGCTATCTCCCAAGGAGATTGCCATGGTAGTGCAGATAGCCTGTTAACAACCTTCTCTGTTCGCTTTTGTGTCACTGGGCACCAAAAATACTCATTTAAAGGCAAACACAAAGGCTATCACACAGAAGAGGAAACAAAACAGCTGAGGTCTGGTAGCACATCCTAAGTCATGGATCAGTGGCCAAGGGCATACGTACAAACCAACACATGTTTCAGAGCTACTTATATACAAATGCCACTGTCTAGATCCAGCCAGTTTTCCCCATCTTCAATCTCTGCACCTTGGGTTCATCAGCCCGGGGTCCTCATGCCTCCGTATATCACTTCATGCACATCTGTTAGTTCATGTTGCATTTTGCCCTTCCCTACCTTCTTCTAGATTATGTGTTTTCACCTTTTGTCTAGTTGTCAGCTGGTATCTCAGAATGTATATTTGAATTTTCTCTTCTTTATCAGCAGCCTTCTCCCTCATGGCCAATTTCTATTTCATGGTAATATGCAGAAAGTGGATATATAGGTAAAAGAGCTAATTAGGAACTTTGAATTGAGTCTCAGAAGACCCGAGTTCTGTGGTTAGATTTTAGAAAATTCTTTTTGTCTCCTGAATATAAATCTGATAAAATATAAACTTTCATAGTATCTTAGACCAGAACACAGAAAGAATCTGTTTCCTCTGAATACAGCGAGATGTTTTTAGCAGTTGACATGATGACCTTCAAAGGTCCTTTCCAACCTCAATTGGTAACATTTATGCATCTGAGCAAGAAAAGTCACTTTTAAGGATCTATTATCTTACTGCCATAATAACCCTGACAAAATCATCTCTATTGTTTAATGCATGTTGTAATTATGACCGAGAGAAGGCAAATTAGAAAGTGTCTGTGTTCCACAAAATGAACAAACTATGCAGTAACTGTGAAGTGGGACTGGGAATGCTGTAACACCAACAGTACCAGGAGTGGGGCATGCACCTTTTTATTAGCTAATTCAGATGGAGTCTTTTGACAAGCCCTAGCAGACACCTTGTGCCGCAAAGTCTCAATCTTTATTCTTCCTTCTCTTTTACAGAGAACACGAAAGAGGGAGTGCTTTGTAGTTCAGAAATGGCCATTTTAGCAGGTAAATATTTCCTTCTGTATTTTAACAGAATGTCTCAAAGAATCTTTTCAGTAGCCGTGAACAGCAGTTAGTAATGTGAGACCCTTTATTGTCCTATTAGATTGACTACTTCTATAATGTGGTCGTGTACGGGCACAGGCAGGGATTAATTTCCAGTCTTGTGAAAATATATAAGAGCAAAAAATTGTATTAAATAACTTCTGGTTATCTAAAGCATAAGAAATAAACTTAGTAAAACACTTGAATGTGAAGTAATAGTGCAAAGTTTGTAATTAAAGAACGCTGCTGTGTTCTTTATGGACTTTTCAGTTCAGATCCAAATAATTATGGGAACAATCATTTGGAAGTGTCCCTTCCAAAGATATTTTGCTCAAAATCAATTTTTTAATTTCTTCTATTTGGAATGTTTTGTAACTCAATTTGTAAATAAAATAATTACATTTTCTAACTGAAGCAGTTCTAAAATTGAACGTCAAAATGCTCTATTTATGACATGATAATATCAATTGATTACAATTATTCAATGGTATTATCTCCATGGTTATTATTGCTTTAATCATAATTGCCATCAAATAGTTTGGAGGCAGCGTGGTGGAGGCCATTTAACACTTTTCTGAACTGTGCCTTCTCTTCTGTGTACTTATTGCAGGAAGAATATCTGGTGGTAGTCACTAATATGAGCCAGCCAAAATACTTGCCTTTTGTCTCTTCATACGTTCACCCCATCGTCTCATTTCCTACATTTTAACAATGTCTCTGATGATGAATAAAGAAACAAAATATCTGCAAAGTCAGAGTAAAAATGGAAATAAATGTAAAGCAATAGATGCTTTTGAGAAAATCTGATTTGTATGATATAAAAGTAGATTAGAGAGGGTGGGGATGACATCGGGATTGCTTTCTTTGCAGGCTTCTGCTATCTGGAGTCTACAGAGAGTCAGTTTTGAGATAGACCAGGAAAGAAAGCAAAAATATAGCTAACTATAATGGAGTCTTCATGTATTCTCTATCGTTACCCTCAGCATTTTCCTGAGCTTTTATTCTGAAAAGATTTTTGTTTGCATTTAGATTTATACCGAGTTTGCTGCCTCAAGTTGCTGTCCTGATTTTAGTGGTTTGGGTACATCTAAATAATCTCAGGTATATGTCTTTCTGGGGTAGAAGCTGTGTTTGTCTAGCCAGATCTTTGTCTCCAAAGGCTTTGATGACAGCATAGAATACCTTGGGTAGTGTAACAAGCTCTGTAGAACATTCATACTTCATTTATATTGCATATGAAATTTCATTTTCTAAGGCTGATATTAGAAGTGCTAGTGGCTGCAAGCAGAGGTAATTTTATGTCCCTTATATGAACAAAGACCCAGATAAGTAAATATTGTGTTCCTAGGCAAAAGTTATATGCTAGAGTCAACTAGAAAACACAGTTTCTGTTCCATGTGAGTTGTTGTGCCCCAACCATTACAATAAAATTGCAGTTCCATCTTGAAATGCTTACCATTAATGAAATCTATCTCAGCTTGCTTACTTTCTCTCCTTAACATCTTGTGGAGGGTTAGCAGTGATGGAGCAGCTATTAATTTATCTGCTATAATGCATTTATTTTAGAGAAGGCCATGTCAATGATATGCTCATAGCAGTTCAAGCAAAAGATGAGAAGACTTGTGAGGAACTGAGTTCCAGGGAGAATTTCCCAATGTAGATTTAATTCTGCTCCCATACGACTTTTTTCAGCATGGCTGCACTTCCCTTGTTATAACACCGTGTCGTTCTGCAAAGGGGCTGAAGAGAGTCCAGGATCTGAGAAGGCAACAGAGCCCACAGAGATTAGGACCAAGACCTTGAACTCAGTTGCAGATCTGTGGGAAGTAAGAATTAACACTCGATTTCTGCCTCCTGTGCTTTCAGGTGAGAGTGTCCCTCCTCAGGTTTGTTTCAGTTGCAGGTTCTAGCCCTTATCTGCGTGCAGCCACACACAGATTCTATTCTTGTATCAAAACACCTTCCACACCTACTCACAGAGTATGACATTGGGCAGTATCTCTCTGCAGCTAAAATAGGTCGGCCAGGTTTGTTCCATGACAGTTGGTGCACTTCAGTGGCTGGGTGAATAGAGGGTTTTGCAAAATCCTGTTCTGTATCATTTCTCATCTCAGATTCTAGTATTATTCTGCTTTCCTGCAGTACATGTGCTGTGACTGGAAGACCTTCTATTAGTGTTTGCACTAATGCAGCAGAAAATAAAGCATTTTCTTTTCTTTGCAACGGTATTTCTTGATCTGCTGTGAACATGACCCATTTATGGGCTCCACTCTATTCTCATAACTCTCCTCTCCCTCTTTCCCGCTCTAAAACTAGTGCAGTACCTGCACCTTTTATTCTTGGCAGCAGCTCTGCCCATCTAGGGCAGAGGGATGAGAACCAGTTAAAATTACTGAGGTCGGTTGTAGGAGGACAGAGCTGTGCCCAGCAAGTCTAAGCTACTGTGATTTTTGTGAGTCATTTATGACCACACCAAACTGTGTAACCCACAGTTTGAGAAATGTTGTGTAGGAGCTCAGCTCTGGTAATTTACTCCAGAAACTAAGGAATCACAGAATCATAGAATGGCCTAAGCTGGAAGGGACCTTAGAGATCATTTTAATCCACCCTCCCTGCCGCCAGGGACGCCGCCTGTCAACTAGATCAGGCAACACATGGGGACCAAACGGGAAGTTATACTTGGTTAAAACTGGTATAAATAAGCTCAAACTTGGGCCCAAGTCTGAAAAAGTCTTTATTCAACACATTTTTAAACTAAAATACTAGTAAATGTCACTAAAATGTTAGACGGAAATGTCACCTATTCTGTCATTGCCATCACCATTTTGTATCCGGTCGTGTTGACTTTCATATCTCAGCAACAACGCAGATGCCATTCGCATTTGTCTCTGAAGCAAGAGAAAAAAAGATAGAAGCAAGACAGAAAAGAACGTATTCTTTGCATAGAATAAGGTAAAGAGCCAACCACAAAAATACACATTTTTAATATGAATGTTTACATTTGATTGGAAAAGGCTGACCTTTATTGCATGGGCATATCTTTTTCCTAATTTGCAAGAGTGCATAACAGTGACTGACGATAGAAAAATCTAATGTGTCAGATAGTTTACATATAGGTTGCATAAAATGTGTTTTTTCTATTTATTGTTCATTTTTCTTGCTTCTGTTTTGAAAACTGCAGCTCATTTCATTTCATCTTTCTGTATTCAGTCTGATGAGATAGAATTTGAGTTACAGAGTCGTTTTCAGGTAATCTACCACTTCAGCACATCAGAGTCATTTCATGGAAGAAACTTGGCTATAGTAAGACGTAAAATAATTGCAAATGTTTTGGGGAGATCAAGGAAAACACATGATCTAGTACTTATTTCTTCAGTAAGTTAACCCTATTTCTTGCAGCAAAATGTATTGTTTGACGTTAAACTACGTGTTCATTTCCTCTAAGATTAAATACAGATTTAATTTAATATAATTAATATAAAAAAGTGCACCTTCATTTTGTGTGCATACATGCACCTATGTACAAGAGTGCAAATTCATGCTCTTTCATCAAGAAAGTTAAAGCAACAAGAAACACCAGAAGCACTTCCTCAGGGAAACAGAAATCAGAAACTGAAAGATGACATTTCTTTTACTAAAACAATATTCAGACACCCAATTCTTTCAATTTTGTGCCTCAGCACTTAATCCAGCTTACTTCTGGAAGATGAAGAGCTGGAAAAATTATTTCAACAGTGCCTTTGAGGTAAGAACTGAAATTTGTGGTAACAAGTCATGGATGACTCTTGTGCTCCCTTCAGTCTATATCCATCTGCAGTTTCTTTCTTTAAACTGGTATCATTAGCTCCACTGGGGCATGAAGTAGGCTTTGTTCTCTGGTTCAAGTATATTCCCCACAGTGGATTTCTAATCTGTGCCTAGAACTGCTGTGACATTATACTGCACACAGTAAAATATTTTGCTGTGATGCAAAGCAAAGACGTGCTTTTCCTGATTTACCCACCTCTATCTAGTCACCAGTAGTCAACTCCGTTTCTGGAGATGCCCAAGTGAAGATCAAAAAACCGGAAACAAACGGTAATACTCCCAAGGGATAGACCAAAAGGTACACTCAGCTGAATGGGTAGATCTCCATCTTGAGGTAATGACTTAGAAGGGAAGACATCCTCCCTCAAGCTACCCATATGTCAAAGTGTAAGTAAAGGAAGTTCCTAGCAGATTGTGTAATTTGGAGGGTATCAGAACTCCTGCAAACCCAGGAGAAAGCAATTGAATTTTAATGAAAAGATTAAGTATATAAGATCAGGAACGGACATGAGCAGCTCATTAAAGTATTTATTCTGAAAGAAGTCTACATGCCCATATGGGCATTAAATCTCAAGAGATTTATTAATGAATTCTTTTCCTTTGATATTTTAGCATAATTGCTTGCATATTTTTCAGGGTGTGCAGTCCACCATTACATTCCATGGGATTCACGTTCTGAGACTGCTTAAAAAAAGTAAAAGACAATATCTTCATGCAATCAAACACACTGTGAGTGATCACTCTAAGATAGCAGCTTTGTCACTTTTAATCTCCCCAAAATATTACAAAGGTGTGGTCTAAATTTGATTGCTGTTAAAATAAAATGAGGGAAATGTCCTTTCTCCATTATGTTTTTAGGCAGCTGAAACAATTTTCAGCCTTGTTCATCAGTGACCCTGAAGCCCAGGAGCCTGATGCAATCAAAACTGTGCAATTGGGAATCCGTGATTAAAAAGAGGCAAAAGAGCAGCTGATGGCAACGAGAACAGAAAGTGCCGATAGGGACAGCCTTAGTTCACCCTTGGGAATAATTGAACAATAAAAACACCATAAACATGATAGAGAAAATGGATTGATTTTGAATTTAACAGTGGATGCAACAGAGTAACAAAGAGCCATTAAGATTATTAAGGGACTGGAGCATCTGTCATAGAAGGAGAGTCTGAGAGAGATGGGACTGTTCAGCCTCAAGATGAGGAGGTTCACAGAGATCTTCTCCATGTGTACATATACCTGGGGGAGGGAGAAAAGAAGATGGAGACAGACTCTTTTCAGGGTTGCTCAGAGGGAGGACAAGAGGTAATGGGCACAAACTGAAATACAGGAGCTTCCATTTAAACATAAGAAAACACTTTCTTCCTGTGATGATACTCACACACTGGAACTGGATGCCCAGAGAGGCTGTGGAGTCTCCATTCTTGGAGACACTTAACATGCAAATAGGCATGGCCCTAGGCAGCCTGTTCTAGATGTTCCTGCTCTGAGCAAGACTTGGACTGCATGGTCTCCAGAAGTGCCTTCTCACATTCGGCTATCCTGCAATTCTCTGAGCTGACTCATTTGCTTAAAAATTTTGGTCAATGATGTAACTTATATCTGCATGAGTTGCCTCATAAGCAGGGAAATGACTCATAAAGCCTTATAGCTACCACAAAAGATTTTTCTGATCTGTCTTTTAGGAACATCACTGTGGCAAAGCTATCAAAAGATTGACAAAAGTAAGGCAGGTTTTGTTTATTTTCAGATGATGCTTCCTGGAAGTTGTAGCTAAGCCTTCATAGAACCATAGACTGGCCTAGGCTGGAAGGGACCTTAGAGATCATCTAATCCGACCTCCCTGTCATGGGCAGGGACGCCTCTTCCTCTGACCCCTTTTTATTTTAGGCCAACTTCAAATTCAGTTGTTTTCTAATAAAAATGTATTCTTCATTTTAAAGAATAGCTTTCAGAAAACTTAATTCTCTGTTGGGAATATTTCTGGTGGAATGTTTTTAGCCTGCTCGTAGTATGTTTTTCTGCTTTCTGCACTTTTCTCACCTTCTTTCATCTTACAGGATAGTCCGAAACTAGCATTTTTTGGTATATGCTCATCTAATGTCTAGTATGAAGTTCCCAGTACCCCTACCTGCTTTCAGAGAGCAAATTAATAGTGGTAGCAGTGATAAAGCTGATGTTTAAAAGGTAATTTTTTTCAAAATACCAACATTTATTTGCCAGAGTTTTTGTAAATAAGTAGTTCTACCTGCCCTTTTATCTGCTTCTATAGTAGTTTTATTTGCTGTCTTGTATATTCTTGTGTGTTTAATGCAGGTTCTACTGGACATAAACCTAAGCAATTATTTCTAAATTCTTATTAAGACAAGCTGTAAAATTTTATTTGTGGAGGACATTAGAAATTGGATCAAGTCGTCTTGTGATTCATGGGAGAGAGGAAGCAGCTCCTATAGTTCCTGTAGTTCCTAGTCTCAGAGGGGACACTCACCTTTTCAGAAGCTTTCTTTTGCTATTTCCTTTGCTAGCCTGCCCTCCACATACTCCCCAGTTTTCCTGCAACATTTCTCCTTGTATATTACACGAATATAACCTGCCGTCAGGGCAATCACCTTAACCCTACTCTCTTAGAAAAAATCCATATGAACTTTCTGAAGACAAAAATGTGGTTGAGCCAACCACTCTTCATCACAGTCCTTGCAAGTGTGGGTCATTAGCTGTTGCTCACAGACATACAGACACCACAGGGAAATGGGAGACTGGGAGCTTACATTGCTGTGACTGCAAAACAACAGTGTGGTAAGTACATACACACCATCTCCACATGTAATCCTGAGTAAAAAGCATAGCTTAACTTTATTACTATCTGAGGGGATGGGTGGATAGGGAAAAGGAAACAGAAAGGAAGAGGTAAGAAAAGTATAGTTAAAGTGTAGTTAAAGTGGAGACCTAAAAAAATATCTTTAACAAACACAGTGCTTAAGCTTTACTTAATAAACTGGACTTATTTTAAAAGGACTTTTTTTCTGGATTCAGTATTGTCTACCTTTGCTTCCAGGGATCTGTAATAATCTATTCAGAAGGACCCGTGGTACATTTTAAAATATATACTGAAAACTAACAACTTGACATTTATATGACTATTTGACTTCTACAGATGTCTATGAAATCACAGCAAACTGGGGTGAAATTCAACCGTATCGATCAGCCCTCTTTAATTCTTTTTTTAACTCGACTGGCTGATAAATTTTTGTTAGGTTGCCTGAAGACAGATGAATTTTGCTCATAATGATTAAAACTAAGCAAAGCTATAAAATTTCCATGGGTACTTTGCCAATGCCAGGCAAGCATTGCAGGGAAATTATCTTTGGGATATTCAATCCTGTTAGCAGAATGTAATAAGAATACCTGATCAATTTTACTCTGCTACATATCTGTGAAAGCAGTAGCATTCTCATCAATTTGGTAGAGCACTAAATTACCACCTGCTATTGAAAAAGTCCTGGGTACCACAGAAAATTAAATACTGTATTTGTATGTGAATCAATACTTAAAACATCACTGTTGTTGGCATTAAGATCTAACTAATGTGAATTAGAAAACTGACGGCCAAAGGTAGCTGAACGTTTGAGGTTAGGACATGTGCTACCTGTTCTGTCTCTGAAATGCACAGTATACTTAAATCAGAATTAGAGTCCCCTTAAGGGAGAGCAGAGAAGAGACCATTAGCATGTACTGTCCATTTCTAGCAGGCTTCTGCAGCAAGCATCCATGGCTGTGAATACCAATATCATCCATGTGTGCTCTCAGCTGTACTAGCCACTTAGGCACCAGAGTGAGCTCTGCAAAGTACCATGAACCACTTCTCATGGAATGAGCTCTAGGAACATGAAGAGTTTTATGTTTGTGACAAAGGGCACAAATGAAGAAACAGCGTGCTGGATGCTTTCTACTGCTTTTGCAGTTGTAGTGGAGTCCACGGGCACTTGTTACTTACATTTCATCATGGAATCATAGAATGGCCTAAGTTGGAAGGGACCTTGGATATCATCTAGTCCAACCTCCCTGTGATGGGCAGGGACGCCTCCTCTCCTCTAGATCAGGCAGCACATGGAGACCGAATGGGGATCGAACCCACGACCTTGGTGTTATCATCACCATGCTCTAACCAACAAATTATTTTCTTTATGCTGGAAAAATATTGTACTTGGAGATTTTAAAATGCCAAGAAGGAAGAAAACTGAGGAACTAGGAGAGCAGAATTAGTATCTGGGCACTACTATTTCATCCTCTAGAAGATCTATGCTTGGCTGACATCTACAGGATTTAAATAGTGCAGGTTTCAATCTATGGTTAAAAAAATGAAAACGAATGGGTTTGCATGCTGGCACAAGTGCATATGTTCTACATTTGATCCATTGTACTCCACTAAGAGTATGATGGATGCGAATCTTAATGACCCATAGGAAATAAGATCAAAGCTGCTAAGTGATTATACAGGTTTTTTTGGACAAAATGCAATGTTTGCACTTCTAACAACAGCCTTACTACTAAAACTAGGTTAGCAAAAACTATGAAAGGTTCTTGAAAATAGTAGGTATGAGGACCTGAATTTGTTTTTATTTGCAGAATAATGACCAACTTCTGGGTCTTGAAGCACACAGGGCTCACAAACAGATGAACTGTGGCTCTTAAACCTTGCTTATGAATTTTCCAGGAGTTAATTAATTCTTCAGGTATGTGATATATATGCAGTGGGTTTTAGCTATATCAAGCATGCAGTCTGCAGCATCAAATCATTGGACATCTTTGCACTGACTAAGTACTTTGGCCCTACAAGTTTTGTGATGCACTGTCCCATGTAGTAGCCATGTAGCCTGAGTCCAAAGAAACTGTAAAATATGTCATTCTCCCTAAGAATTATATGCAATACACAATTTTCTTACTGATAACAGCTTTAACATCTGTTTGTGATAGTTTCCAATGGACTGGAATTTGTAGGTGATGGGACACATAAATTCCACTTGAACGCTTTTGAAATGGGAGAATAGTTTTGTTGAGTCACACAGATGCTTTAAAAGCAAAGACCTAAACTAGTTGCAAATGATTTATGATTTATCCAATGAAAATATATTTTGTTTTTGACTGTTAATGTCTTTGTAGAAAAGAAAGAGGCTGATCTCTGGAAACAGAGCATAAAGCAGACGTGAACTGGACCTTGAACCTGATTGTTACGTTCCTTTTAGTAATTTTTGTTTTCCAGTAAAGCAAATCTATGAGAAATGGATTGGACAGGCACCCCACTGCTTGCCTAGAGTGGCTTGTGCTAATGTAGGGGTTTGCATGAAGACGATCTTTTCTTCAAGAGCTAATCTGCCAGTGGGTCTCAGTGTGATAGATATGTGCACTAGCAAGAACGGATCAGTAGCAAGCCTTTGACTGTATTGCCACATTTATTTCACACGATGAATACATTTTTATTACGAACAGGGACTTGTACTAGTAGTTCATCATGGAGATGTGTTTTGTGCTTTGTTTCAGTGCAGGCATAGATATGTCCCTGGTGATTTCAGAGACACTGAATACTGCTCCTTGTATATATCATATATAATCTGTTTTGTTTTTTTTTCTGGTTACTTTTTACTGAGAACTCTGGGCTGAAGAAGCTGGATAATTCTGTCTTACAGAGCTACTCAAAGTATGTGCATTTTAGACATAGATATTTTTACTCACTTCTCATCCTCCTTTCTTGTAAAAAGGTACCTTTTTTAAAAAAAATAACTGATTTAGAGGTTTGCAGACCAGGGAATTCGATTAAAATCCTGCTTTAGTTTATGGTTGCCTCCTCCCTGATTACCTCAAAGTATAAGCTTTGAAAGAGCAGCTGTCAGTTTAATCATAAGAATAACATTTTACTGATTTGGGAAAGATGTTAAAACCGTGTTATAAGAGTAACAGTACTTCAGACAGAAAAAGTGGAAGGCCTCTATTTATACTTATACACTTAACCATGATCTCAGGTCAAGAAAGCACCTCTACAAGACATAATATAAGGATGTGCTCAACATTAACCGTGTTCTTGAAATCCTACTAGCACCAAAGCCTTCCAACAGAAGAGGCAAACTGCTTCCTTTTCAGAAGTTGCAGGGAGCGGAAGGTTCTGCACTTTCCTAATTTTTTTTGATTCAAGGCAATATTAGCACTATGAGTTCAAATATTTGGCTTTCACCTTTTAACCCCAACGACTGTCCATTATGCCTAAAAAAGCTGAAATGGCTCTTTAACATCTGTGCAACATAGCATGAAGGCAGGAGTTTTAAATTGCCCGTTGTAGCAGAACAAATAACCTCATCAGTGATCTGGGGCAATTATATATTGTTTAATTTTCATCCAAAAAAATGGAAAGTACAATTACATTTGATAATGACTATACCTGGAAGATTTTGTGGAAGGTGGCTTAATTCAATCTATCATTATAGCAGCTAAGCTCTAATGAAATGTGGGGGAAATTGAATTTGCCAATTTTGGTTACATGCAGCTTAATTATAATTGATTTAGTGCTAATGCTGTATATCTCATGCAGAAGCCTGACTGGGTGAAGGATTTCTTAGAATTCACTGGAGTTCTCTTCCTCCTCCAGTTTTACATTGCATATAGTATACTTTTAAACACAGATACTCCGATTATTATAGCTGTGCCATGAATATTGTCCGAGTACCCCATGAAATGTTGCCTTACGTCTGCAAATCGCCCTTCCTCCCTCTCTGTATCAGATCTGACTGTCAAAACTAGCCAAGTAATTGGGACAATTAAGGTGCCCCTGAGATATAATTATCCTTTATAATTTCTCTATATGTTTAAAAAAAAATTATGACTGGTTCAGAAAAACAGGCTCCCTACGGTACAGTGAGAAAGAGGATACTGAAAACGAACAAATCAGCTTTAATCTCTCACACTTAAACAGTCCCTAAAATAATTTAAGCTCAAACTCTTCCTTCTGTGCCAGTAACTTACACCACAAAGCAACACTTTAAGAGTATGTAGACAAATAAATGAGGATCATCTCTGTTCAAAGTATCCTTTGGTGTATTAGGATCCTGGTAATGACTCCCAGTTGCTAGCGTGAAGAAGACAGATGTGACAGCTGTTTTCCCATGCCCCACTGACTCACTATTCATCTAGCTGAGCACACAGGCAGTGCTCCCAGTACCCCTCCAGCCTCACCACTCTTCTGTGGCTGAGCAGCCTTATTCCCACTTTCATAGAGGAAGAACTGGTTTAGACAAACAGTATGTCCTATTCTTGCTATTTTGGCAGTTTATGGGGGAGAGGCTGGATGTTTACCCACCTCACATAACTGCCAGACCAGTACCACTCACAAGGGGTGAGGATCGTGCCATGAAAGCGTCAGCATTTGCAAAAATTCACAGCACTGGCCCCTGGCTGTAAATGTCCAGGGCTTTTCAGACGTCTCACTGTCCAGCCCCAAAATTTTATTCTTCCTTGCACTACAGCTCCAGTTGACTGTAAATTATAAAATTGAAATTAAAATCTTGGCTTAATTTTGTGGAGAAATTTTAGTTTAACATATGCAGCATGATTATTGCTTAGATTGCATGAAGAGCTGATTGTAAAACATTTGTAAACACCAGTGTACTAACTTAGCACTCCCTTATCTCCAGACCTCAAAATACAAACAGAATACTAAGGAGTTAATATTTCCCTCAGGAAACTGAGGTGCACCATTTACTTCAGTTTCCAAAGAATGCATACATTTAAAAGGACATATAAAAGGTTTATACCACATCTATTCCCTTAGACAAGAACATACTCCTTCCTACCTTCACATATCAACAGTATGTTTCTACAAATCCACATTTATACAATTACATTCCTGAGGAAAAAGGAGCAGTGATTGCTTTAAATTCATTTCTTTTCAGCCCAGCAACAGTTCTCACACTTTCTTTGCAATGGCTATCAAACCACTGAATTCCCTGACATGAAATACATTCTCGTTTTAAAACACAGCTCTACAGAAAAAGTCAGACTTTGAAGTCAAAATATGGCACTTTCCTCTCCTAGAGGATTGGTTGGAAAGAATCAGTGGAACAGAAATCAGAGTTTGGGGAGATTGTCAACCGCAGTCTCTACCCAGATCTAATTTGCCTTCTATATATCCTAAATACTACATCTGTGCAGATTAAAGATTTCAGGAAGAATTTACTGTTGCTTAGCACCTTGCAGATTCACGTGCATTCAGCAAAGTGTAGGAATATAGTTTACAGTCTCCCAGCTGAACGAGGTGATATTTTACATTTCCTTTGCACTCTGCTTTGCTGACTGACAAGGCGCATCAGAAGTCAGTTGAAAATCCAGCACCCCAGCATGCGTGTTATCTTCTAAGGAGCAAGCAGAGCAAACAGCAGCTACTTCTTTCACCCCTTTCTCACCTGGAAAACAGGTATGCCTCGGTCTCTTGAGGGAGGTTGAAGACCAATTTAGTCTACCACCAGAAAAGATAAATGAAGTCTCTGGACAGCAAAAGCAAACAATGTGTTTAAATATTGAGGAAAGGTTATACTTAGATTCAATCAGCCTGAACTATACCTAAGTCTATACCTATAGAACTATACCTAAGAGACCTAAGTCTCCTGGTTACATAGGTCTGGAATCACCTGGTTTGGTGATCTGAAATCGGCTGATCTGAGCGTTTCCCATCTCTGACAGCTCTCAGGCACGTGAAGGACCAAGACTTCACTCTCCTCTTCTATGGCAACTTTGCCCTTGGACCTACTTGTCACCACCTATGCACAATCTACTCACTTCCAGAAAGCTCCAGGGGTTTTTGAAGTTTGGTTCTGGAAAAAAGAAAAGACTAAGTGCTTCTCCTTTGTATTTTCATTTTCTCCATGCACTTTCCTGGTTCCTTCTCATTCACTTGCTGCCCCTGGATTAAACCAGCTGCAAATATAAAAGGGAAAAGAAATGCAGGCATGGATGAGAATGTGAAAGAGGGTTGCTTGTGTAGTCAGCCAGGCTCAGATTTATCAAACTTTGCTTGTCATTGTCCCTACATTTAATGTGTGTCATATAATTCGTAGGTGATTTCACCATTTGCTTGCCCAGATTAAGCATTAAAATATGAGAGGAGGCTCTGATGCACGCTTTTTTCCTCTGGAGAAACCATTCTCCTAGTTCCCATTTGTTTAATGTATTTACCTTGCCCTGAGCCTGTCCCAGCCCTCTGATCACTCTGTCACCATCAACTCCCCTGGAGCAAATTTGACCCATTGTGCTGGTAATACAATGACATTTAAATTGTAAAAAAAATATATTAAGCTGCATCAGAGGACTACGCTCATCTTCATATAAAATATTAACTTTCCATTTGCCTGTGGGAGAGCAAATACCTCAGAGCAATTTTTTGGGTCTCATAGCAAAATAGCAGAAAAAAAGCGAGAACGATATTTCCACTGAGAAATGCTTCAAATCGCTGAAAGAAGTGTCCCTCAATGTCCACAGGATTTCTATAGCGACATGAAAAAAAAATATACTGATGTATATGCCCTCTTCACCTGAACTCTGTTTTGGTTTATTTTGCATTGCTTTACAGAAGTTTTGTGAAGAATATTCCTCAGAAGAGTTTCTAAAGCCTTTCCTACTAACTGGCTTTTGTCAGTGGTGGTGTCAGTCAGTACATGATGTGCAAACGTGTTGGCAGAGAAGGGATTTTGAGATGTTTATAGTTTCATTTTAAAAACATCTATACATACAAAGAATTTTACATTAGTATGGACAGGATTTGTTCTATTCCTGTTTTCAATCCCTTGACAGAGGCTGAAGGTGAGCTGAAATAGAAATTGTGGTCAGTTCTCCCGGTTTAAAAGGAATAAATGTCAAGTTGCAGAGTCCTCAGAGCTCATGGAGGTGTGGACAGAGAAAAAGCAAAGGCAAGAACTGGTGCTACACCCAGCAACAGGGCTTATGGAAACCCACTGCATCCCTTCCTCTATCGTTTCTCATGTCTTCTGCTCCTCACTTTTAACTACAAAAAAATTTAGAACCTATTATAAAAAAAAACCAAAACTTTCTTACATTTTCATGTCAACTCCCTTTTTCAGCATTTATAAGTGGTTTGCAAAATATACAAGTGATTTGGGTGAAAAAAAGTAGAAATTTATGGTTTTCATTTCTTTTTGGTTTATAAGCTTTCCCTCTGTATGTCTGCTTCTCCTTCCTTCTGATTTATCTCTGGAAAAGGAATGGGAGCAAGGCAGGGAATGACAAGCATTTTAAAGGCTTATTTTCAAACAGTTCTAATGAAAACTTCGGGTTTTGTAAGAGGTTGAGTTTTCAGGTGATCTTTTAGAATGTCTAAATATAACGACTTTCAATCAACTGTTTAACGTACTTGTTAGTAAAACAGTAGTTATAGAATAGTGCATGGAGTGTTAGCACCTGGGCCTGTTGTTTTTGTTAAATATCTAAAATTCTCATCAATTCAGTACAGCACAGTTGAAATATGACATTTTTGGTTAGATCTTGAGATTTTTGAAATGTAAGAGTATTTTTGAGTGGCAGGAGTGAAATGATAAAATAGCCATACTGTTATCTGTCTTAAACTGAATGTATTTCCTTAGATCTAGCCTAGTAATTGTTTTCAGTAACCGCAAGGCTGCTAGGTGCTTGCTGTATTATTTAAAATCCCGGATCATCTTTCTGTAATTTTCATTGGCATGGTTTTCACTCTGACATGGTTTTCACATTCTAAGTATTGCATGGTCAGTGCTGTAAGGCACAAAAGGCAGCCCATTGTATTCTCTGAGTGCTATTAAAACGTGTAATGAAAAAGTCATGCACTCACAAACTCTATCTTACAAATAAATTTTTTAAGCAACACCTTGGGCTTCAATGTCCCGCAAATAATGCATTACAGATTCCCACTCTGCCTTAATTTGGTCTGCGCAGGTGAAGAGGAAATACATGAGGTTAATATGAGATTTTTTCAAAATTTTGTGAGAGGCAATCCATGTAACACATAGGTTTCTGGGTGTGTAATCATTTTGTTTCCTGCTTTACAGGGGTCTTAATTCTGAAATGTCAATTATCTACTGAATCAAATGTAGAGTACAGGAAACTAGTAAACTCTAAGGTAGCAAATAGATACCATCGGGGTTTCTTCCCTTACAGAGCTGGCTGTTGTGGAAAACCTGAGCTAGTTTTTAAGATATTTACAGGAATGTTGTTCTTTGGTATTTCTGAGAACCACAACTCATTCCATTGTTTGCACTATCATATATGTCATTAATTTGATGACTGATTGATAAAAACAGAGTTTCAAGTACGCATAAAAAAACTACATCAATTGTACAATTCTACCCTAAAAAAAGTCTCTGCAGTTGAAAATAGACTAGCATCTCACCTCTCCTATTCATGCCTGAACAGACTGGATGATTAGAGACAATCTTAAGCTTCTAAAACTTTTAAGCAAGTGTTTGGTTGTACATGTTTTGAGTCTCGTGAACTTCAGTAGCTAGCACAGCGCAAAGAAAACTTGACATCTTTGTAGAACTGAGGAGCAAATACAACGTCCAGCAAAACAGAAGTACGAGATATTGCTAGAAATATATACATGAAATATAAGGCTCTTTGGTCTTAACCTGTTTGTGTTGAGGATAATTCCAAAGAACTGCCTTAAGTCTAGACTCCTCACGCTGTTTCATTTGATAGTCCTTGTAACATGGGCTAGGATATTCCAGTCTGGTTTTCAGGGGTATGTAAAAGGTGGCAGGCTGTATCTTCCCTTGGCTTCATGAGCTGATTTGAAAACTAGTAAAGGAAGTGTCTGTTAGCAGAAGCATCTTTCAGGAGTTTGGGAGCTCTTCAGCAGATTACTGGGAATCACGGGATGCCATCATGCTCACTGAAGAGGCCTGAACAGCCTTTAAATCTCTTATATGAATCCTGACTTTCTTGGAAGGTTACTTTATATACTAACAAAGTCTCTTGTCTCTTTTTCCCTACTTGTTCAATAAGTGAACAAACCATTGAAAAGCCTGTAGGTGATAAAAGTATTCCCTGAAATCGTCTCAAACAGAATGTAGCCACAAGGTAAAATTCTTCCAAGAGCAAAAATTGGTCACGCACGATTACTTTCTGACATACAAAATAGCTAGCTCAGAGTTTATATCATCATTAAATAAATGAGAACTAACAAAAAGTCCTTTTTTCTCTTTCTCTGCCCTTATTACTGTAGAATATGTTTTGACAATGTTTTCTGAGTTAATTTCCACCCCACTCAACCTTGCTCTTTTTCTGTATAATGATTTACAGTAATGCAAATAGGCTATATAGTGCTGCATTTTGGATTTCATAGCTTTTTGTTTCTACTTTGGTAGGCATGCACAGGACAACTGAAGGGATGGGAGGTAAGTCTCAATAGTGACCAATAGGAGCTACTCTCCAGTGACATGGAATGACTGCTCTATTGTAGCATGGCCTACCCTCACTGCTAGATCTGACATTGACGGACCAGATAAACTGACTCAAATTCTAGACAATTCTAGACATGTCTTTGCTCCTCACTGTTAATAAAAGTGGTCTGCCCTCTGATTTACTCTGGGCAACATTCTGCTAACATTAACACCTTCCTTTAACACAAAGTCAGTCAAGCTCATTGCAGGGTGTTACCCAACATGACTGAGGATTGTCTGCTTTTCAGGAAGCCATTTCTGAGGGCAGGTAGTTTGCTCTTTTGTGTACCAGAATATATACAAAGTCTTTGGAAAAAATAGCAGCCAATGATAGCTTATAGTGCTATTGCTTTTCCTTTGAGTCCCATTATATCATTGTGTGAATAAGAGCAAACAGCTGCATTTAAAAAAAAAAAGTCAATAGGCACTGCTCTTTACTCATCCTACTCAGGTCATCAGCACAGATTTACTAAGTGCTTTAGTGAGTGTTAGTCCTTCTGTCTCGTTATCAGCAGCCAGTTCAACTTTCCTGCCTACATCACATCAAAGCCCCACGGCCTGGCTGCCCTATCTGTCTCTGTACCAGCTACATCCCTTCCTCCACAGAAAGTCAATCACTGCTCTCCACAGTCAGTGCCTTTGAAGTTAATTACCCACGTTCTGAAAGAAGATTCTACTGAAAATAAAAAAAAAAAGGTGCAAATTTCAAAAACTGTAAGTGGTATGACTCAGTCGTCAACAGGAATGGACATACATGTTGATTTGTACACATTTAACAACCAGAGCATTAATCAAATGATGTGAGGTCATCATTCTCCACTAAGATTGCAAAGGATAACAAACGGAACATCTTCCACATGTAAAAATGAAATCCAGATTCTGATTTGACTCTCACCCCTTCTATCACAAATTAGCAGTCTTACACTTCACTAAAGTCTCTAAAAATGCCAAATGAGCTCTAAAAGAGAAGTAGAGCACTGTTGAGATGAAATTATTACCAGTCCTGCCCTTCTGTGCCTTCAGTTTTTGCCTCAGATAAGAACAGGTAAGCATTCAAATAGTATTTTTTAGCACTACATTATATTAATTTTTGATTGTGTTGTTATAACCCATTTGGCAGAACAAAGAGATGTTCATGGGAAAGAAATTGCCTTTCTTTAGTTTACTGCTCAGTCAATGTTGTCACTGAGCTCATTGGTCACACACAGGCTAAGAGAAGAGGCAGGTCAAAGAAGCAGAGTTGGTTAATTCCTTCTTTCTATCCTTGACAGGGAGTAAGCTACTTAAGAAGCAGATATGAACTTACTCGCTCCTCATGCAAGTAAGGAGCAGGGGAAAAACACTGGCTGAGTCACAGTTTGTACCCTGGTTGGACTGTATTGGCTATTTCACCATGCACTTGGGATCAAAGCAGCCGGGTGCCAGGCGGCAGCTAGCTTGCCGCACTGGCAGAGGAAATGCTGAAATGCATCATAGTCACTTTTCCTTCTGACTGGGAGATGAACTGTAATCTTGAGAGCAAGACTAGCTACGAGGCTCTGGTTCAAAGTTAAGTTAGAAAACCCAGAAACATATTCCATTCCCAACATGACACTAATGGAACACCTCAGTGGTAAGTGGTTGTTGGAGAGCTGGTATGTGAAAGAGCATATATATATATAAGCCATACTTATGTTCTGCAAACTTCAAGAAAAATGACAAATGCACTATAGTTCCTGTGATGATGATGATGATTAGCTATGAGTGGAACACGCAAGTCAGTTTGGATTTGCTTGTTGAAAATACTTATGACATTACAGGTGGCAGAGGAAGGAGGGTGTCCCGTATTTCCTTTTTTGCGTTTCCTTTGAAGCTGAAGATACAATTAAGCAGTCCTATGAGAAAGTAAGGTGCTTGGGTTGGACCCCATCGCTGGTGTTTGTACAGAATATGGCAGAACTCCTGGCTCTGTCCTCCCAGCCACCACCAAACAAGTAAGTTCTTTCCAGGGGGCTGCCAGCGCCAGGCATGTGGCATTCTTGCTCAAAGAAGTATGAACATTAAGGCAACTAGATCTATTCAAGACAATGTTCATAGTGGCTCACTAGCTTCTTTAAAACTGAAGTCTTTTACTGTTGTGGCAAGCCTTTTGTCTGAACCTTCACTTGTTCTCATTCTCTTGTCTCTGGATGCTAACACATGGGTAATAGCCCCTCCGGACGCTTTTATTAGTCCTTGACCTCTTTACCATACCTAGACTGGTTCATCTGATATATTAAAACCCAACTTAATTAAAATCAAAACTTGCATTAATATTTCGAAAGAAAAATCTAGGTGAATATATTTTGCACTCCTGCTATACAGCCACGTTTTCTGCACAGAATGCAGTGTTCCAGACTGTGAAAGGAAAAATATTAGTAAAGCTTACTAGATTACAACGTAATATAAGGGATTCCACATTATAAAATTAGAGTGCTTTAATTTTGCTAAGTAAATTGGCTATGGGATAAAGGCAATATTCTTTTCTACAGTGTATTATTTCAAGCCTGATTTTTCACTTCTTTCTCAGATCTCCACAGAGATCAAATATATGATAAAGTGAAAAGCATTACTCTCTCCCTCCCTCTCCCTGGCCCTTCTCTTCAGCACTCAAGAGTACATGCTTCATGAGAAGAATATATATATATACAATTGTATTCTGCTGCATTTTGCTGTATTTTGCTTCACCTTTGGGTAAAGATGAATTTTTGTCCCCCAAGGAGGAATCCAGTCACTTCATGGCCATAACTTCTATTATCTTCTTGCCTGAAGAGCTTAGATCTGTTCAACTGTGAAATAGCATGTCCCTGTATTACGCAACTTTGCTAATTCTCTGTTTGGCATTACTCACAGATGCTCAGGGTGGAAGCATCACCTCTAGGAAAAGAAGGTAGGAAGTTGAATGTACCATCAGAACTTTAAAAAGGGAGAGAGGACAGCTGGGGAACAAAAAGGTTCACATATCTTATGAAAGTGCAAAATAAGAAAACTGAAAAATTGAAAACTGATAAAGTGTCATTGAATAGTGTATGGGATATTTTTGAAGAGCGAATCCCAGCTGTTTGTGGAATTTTCCATCATGAAACTGAGCCAGCAGAGAATATTTTTCCACTGTCTATACCTAGTAAGAAATCTAGATTGTACACATGCTCACACATTATGGAGATGTCAGAAGTGATGCCACAGTTAAAGATGGTTGGTAGAACTGCACAGTAAAAGCAGTACTAAAATCCCTTTTCTTCACACATCAGTGACTGAATTTGGTATCCAACTTTGACACTGTAAGTCTTCAGAATAAAATTTCATTCGGGCCTTGTTTTTGGTAAATAACTTACTGGCTTGCAGAGGAAATCTCCTCTTCTCTTGCTGTACTGTGTTTATAGGTTGGATTAAAACTTTCAAACTCTTTGGGTTTAATTTTCATTTAAGTCACCTGTAGGAGATCCATGGTCCTTTCCACAAGCAAAGGCAGCTGTAGGATATCACAAATATTTCAGTATTTTGTCCTTCAGGATTTCTTCTGTGTATTGTACTGGTTTGGGAAGGATTATGTGGGAATGCATCTGTGCAGGTGACAGGCTGCTCACATAGAAGAGTCAGGCAGCAGATGTTTTTGTTCAGCTTGAACAACAGCTGGGACTGACCTTGACAACAGACTAAAGAAGTAGGCTTTTGAGGTAACATGGCAGCTGGATAAAGTTTGGAGCTGCAGACACCAAACCCAGCCTTACTTCCGTATGCTTCTTCTCTGTATGCTCAGGAAGGTGTGATTTTTTTACATTTTAATAAATAAACAGAAACACAACAGTGCTAATATTTTTTTTCCTACTTAATCAAATTACTCCCCACAATATTAAATATTGATTCTGCTACGTGGGTCAAAAGAGATACTACAGCCCATATCCTTCCAGGCATTCTCCAGCTAAAATAGTACCTTCTTCTCCTGCTCTGTTGTTGATATAATACCTTTAGTCTAATAATATCTTGAACATAATTCCAATTTCGCCAACATAATTCCAATTTCGACATTTTAAATGTGAACAGAATTATATTCTCTTTTTCAGAACACTTTATAGTGAACCACACAGAGATTAATCAGTAAGGCTGCTCCAATCTCCAGCTTCTTTTATTTTACCAACTTTTACTTACTTTTATTTTACTTTTTACTTCAAAACAACATTTTAGGCCAGGACATAGGATAAACAGCAAAGAGAATGTATGTTACTGCTTAGAGTGACTGGAAGATGAGAAGTCGGTATGGTTTTGTACATGCTGATGAAATTTTGTGGAAGAAAAGTTGAATAGCAGAGACTTCAAGGAGTGTGTGAAGCAAAAGCAGATTGGTATTTGTGTGAAGTCTGTGCTAAGGTAGATTCCACTTGTTTAAGGAGAAATACCTGTGTGACTCCTCCACTGCCTCCTCCCTGGAGGTCAGCTGCGCATTCCTGAGTGCAAAAATGCAGGTGGATGTATCCAGAGATCCAAGTCCTTTCTGATTTATATAATTTAGAAGAACAATAATATATTCTTAAAATTGTTTAAATGTCAGATGATATTGTCTCAGGTGGTTCTGTAGAAAAGTTATATTATCTACAGTATTTTTTCATTCCCTCAATAGTTCAGTTATAGAGACTTTCTTTCTGCTAAAATATTGAGTACATTATAGCATGTAAAATATAAATTTGACAGGCAAAAACATTTTAAAAGAATAAAGTTTACCCCTGCTGCATCACGCAACGTTGTTAGTAATTATAAACACCAACTCCAAACACTGAAAGGTTTTCACGGAATTTGATGGTTTAGATATTGCACATAACTTTGTGTTACGGTAACTTAGATTTTTGTCTCAGCAGTCTCAAGTTACCATTCAATGACTCTGCAGTACAGTAATAGATTGAACGTTGCTATTGAACTTTGTTAATACCTTCAACAGTGGTGCTTTAGGCAATCTAAATCACTCATTCATGACAAATTGGCATAGTCAGCAGAGTGGTAAGTAGTATCACTGATTACTTACTGAAGCATGGAATAAGTATTACTCCAAAATTCTCAGAAGGGGCTCATGACCATTGATATGACTGGGGTGCTATTGAAGAACAAATAAAATTAATAAGAATAAATATTAAAGATGGCAAAGGAAAAATCATTATTTGTAAGATATTAGGTACCTGCCTAGAAGCTGCCTGCCAGGATAGGAAAAAACATAATAGGGAGAGACAAGATCTAAGAGAGGAAATAGGAGGCAGGAAGGCAGCTGAGTTATTACTGTCCCTGCAAATCGAACAGCTACAGAAGCAGTTACAGGAAGAAAAGGAGAAAAAACAAAAGTTGGAAGAAAAGATTGAGAAGATGCTCATGCCAGCTTCACCCCCCTCTAACCCCATGCAAGTTAGGAATCCAATATCCCCAGAGGACTGGGATGGTTAATACTTGGAGTGATTCTGATTACTATGAGAGAAATGTTAACTCCCTGCCCCTTTTAGATTTTTCTGAATATAAGACTAGACCCAACATTAAAGCAGAATATTCTGAAGGATCTAGAATGCAACTCAATAGATGAAGTCCATTGTATTACCACCAGGATAGGCTACTGGGCTGGTAGAATAGATGCCTCAGATTGAGGTGAACCTTCTATGATTCTTGTCTGTTCCCTGAGTGACCTCTCCACCGCCATCACCAAAGCTGCCTGTACACAATGAACTTAGAATACCAGTCATACAATTAAAACATTTATAGTGGCTTTTCCAAGGCAGAGACCTTTCACCAATGGCAGATCTTTGGTAAGCCACCAATATCCTGCATAACTTTTTCTTAATGGTAATTTTGATTTTTGTCTTGGTAATTTAGGATTTTCATCTTGGTAGTTTTGACTCGTTGCTTAAATGATTGTGAAGCATGGTAATAGAGTGATCCTTGCCACCAAACTTTGTTAAGTCACATTTTACACATCATATTTTAATAAAATTACCTTTTCTAATACAGTTGCCAGTGGTTCTTTAATTGCTCTAAAACAGCTATTCATGACAGGGACCTTTGGAACCTTATTTCATCAATTTAGAAGCAGCTGAGAGCTTTATTCAACAAACCACCTGCTACAGGAAGTCAATCTTCTGAACTATTTGCCTTTCTTGAATCACCAAGCTGTTCTGCTGAGAGCACATGCTGAATCATGGGCTGTGGGCCATGGTGGGTTTTTTTTAAGCAGTATGTATGGTGTTAACTTTCACTGCTTAATCACCAAGGTAATTAAGTGTTTTATGAGCAGATCAGATTTGCTTTAGAAAAGAATAAACCACAAATGCATATGCTAAATAGCAGTAGTTGATATCATACTTAATTAAATGCTAGTTTGGTGAATACAGAAGTGGGAGTGAAAACAAGCAGTTGTCTCCTGGGAGAGGACTTCAATACGCAGGACAAATAAATATTTCTACATCTATCTCCTCCATCATCGGGGGAAGGTTGTGACCCATCACTTCAGCACAAACATCTTCCTCTTATTTTAGAGCTGAAGTCCTGAAGGACAAAATAAATGGTGTGGTGGAAATGGTGCAAGTATTGTGACATCCTCTCTCACTACCAATTAGGTAGTGAGGTACTTCAACATGGAAAATGGACTTTGTGCCTTCCGTAAAGTCATAATGCTACTCGTAATGCTTTGGTAGTATAATTAATGTAAATACACAAGTCTGAATAATTGCTTTGGGGTCATCTTAATTAGAACTTCCGTCTTTTAATTGGCAGAGAGATTAATTAAGATATACCGCCCACCGTCCACTAAATCCCATCCCTTACATTTTATGAAAAGTTATTCCATCTCTACACAAATACAGGCCAAGAATACTAATCCTACCTCACTCTTCCACACTGCCAGTGGTAATGCTATAAAGAAAAAACTTCCTTGCACATGTATACTAAATCACACGGAATCCTGGTATCTGGCTCCCTGCTTTTCCTATGTATAGAGGAGCTATGGAAGAAATGACTGTCACTCCTATAACTCCTTCCCCCGAGGTCCAGAGGAAAAGAAAAGGCAGAGCAGAGGGAGCACTGCCTCAAGCTGGAAGGACCAAAACAGAGAACAGCCCCCTCACAGGAGCATTGGACATATCTAAGCCTTGTCAGCTGCCTGGCAGCCTGAGAAAGACAAGCTGCAGGCCTGCAGCCCTGGTAGGATGTCTGGAAATTCTTAAAAAAAACCTTAAAAAAATGGTTAGGGTGAGTTTTTAATGCACAATTTTCTTTTATCCAGAGTGCGTGAACTGTCATGGGTTTCACAACCTCAGCATTAGAAACTAGGTTAGGTATATCTGCACTTATTTTTTAGTGGAAATTAAATGAGAACTGGAAAAGATTTGGAATGTGGCATTTCCAGCCAAGTGCCTGAGCCAGGTATAAAAAATTTCAACTATTTACAGCCAGCCCTTGGTACTGCTGTTCAGCTTCTGTTGACATCTCATTAGATGAGGGTCCAACAGACCTCTTAGGACAAACTAAAGCCAGTCTGCTTTTGAGCTCTTGTCCAGTCTTGGAAGAGGCATGCCTCTGTAAAACTGAGATTTCTTGATGAAAAATGAAATTTTAACTACCAAACTATGGCAAATCAGTTCCTTCTGTACTACCAGTCATGCAACAAGCACTCAAGATAGTCTGGCATCAGAGCGATTAAATTTAGTTGACATGCTTGTGGAGTAGAGACCAGTTAGCAGATTTATTGCTAAATCAGATACTTCTTAATTAAACACTTGAACAGAAACTCAACATTTCCCCCTCCAAATAGGGATTCTGTCTAGTCCATTCAATGTTAGATGAAAAGCCTGCCTGGGGGTGCTGAGTTATACTTTAACAATGCTGTCTGTTGAAATCCCATTTACACAGGAGATGGACCTGGAGCTGTGATCCCACCAGAACTCCACTGCCTCAGAGAAAGCTAGGAAAACAGACAAGCTGAGATTACTATTAGAAGTTATACTTTCTTCCAGTGTTTTCCTTAGAGGAGAACATATTAATAGCTGCCCCATGGACTTGGTACAATCTATTGGGAGGGCAGCAGTGGTATAACTGTGCTCCTCCTTTTTGTCTTTCACTGAAAACCCCATTTCTACCTCAGCTACATAAAAAACCTTAGGTAAATTAGAAAGTGGGATTGAGTGTTTGGCTTTTTTGTGTAACAGAAACGCCTCCTTCTAGTATCTCTTTCAAACACAAATTAGAAACAAAACTAGAAACCAACAGGTAAAACCATGGAGAATATACTGCTTCACCCTGGGAAGCCAGGCACACTGTATTAATAACACTGTATAGCACAGAAGTACTGTACAAACAAAACCCCTTATATCAATAAAAATGTATTTGCCTCTGTTCTGGTTTGAGAGCACCAGGATAAAAGTTTTCTGGGGCTGTTTGGCAACCATGCGGGGAGGTGGGTGGGGGTGCAGCTATGCCTACGGGGAGGAGAGGATGCATCAAGTGACCCAGATGGACAAACCACAGTGTTCCTTCCCGTGATGCTCAATGTAAAAGAACCTCTAAGAAAAGCCCTGGGGCTTTTAGTGCCTGCTGTGCTGGGAGGATGGCTGGTTGTTATCCCTCCCTGTGCTGCCAGTGTTCCACTTGTCAGGACAGGTTGTTCTTCCCTGTCTCTCCTGGTGGGAGCAATGGAGCACCTTTTCTGTTTTGTTTTTTTTTGTTTGTTTGTTTTTTATGCTGTTGTTGTTTTGGACTGTCATCAGGACACTGGGCTCAGGCACTTCCATTTGCTGTTGAATCCAGTCTGGAACTTTCCTGTTCATCTGGAGGGTATGGGTTATATATGAACATATTCTCTTTTATCTTTGAATACATTTGTATGCTTGTACAATATCTGTATATAGTTTAACATCATTTTTACTGTTACTATTATTCTTTTTCATTAAACTGGTTTAAGGTTTTTTTTCAACCTCAAAGTCTCTCTCCCTGATTCCCCTCTTACTCTCCTCTGGGAGAATGGTGGGGAGATGACAGAGAGCATCTGTCAAAGTTTACTGGCCAGCCCAGCCTTAAATTTTGATAGCCTTCAAAATGGTGATCCAGTGAAGCCTCGAGTAGCCCTGTACCTTCATTACTGTAGTGAAAGCAGATAAAGATGTGCAGAAAGTTTATTAGTTTGTCATTAAAACAAAAGATACATTATCTCAAACTCTGATGAACAAAACAGAGAAGGGGGTTCAATGTGACAGATAAGACTCAACTGGCTTTTCCAGTTTTTTCCTAATGAAATGCTGCTAAATGTTAACAAATAACATTGGTCAAAAGGCTGGACCTTCTCAATTCCACAGTTTGGGGACTTAATTTTAACAGGTTTGCAACTGGCAGCTGGGGATACTTTCTGTAATAACTATTACAAGAGCTTTGGGTTAAAACTGGAGAGCATAACTACCATCAGCAATGAAAGGTGCTACAATGACTTAGCTTGTTTCCTACCCAAAACAAAGACACTGTGTAGAAGCACTGTGCTTGTGTACCTCTATGTGCATGAGACGGACGGAGCCCACATCCCTACTTGTCTGTAGTGCAGATTTGAGAAAAGCTGCAAAAAGCATGAGAGGACTTTCCAGCCTGGCAGAACAGCATAAAGCGGCAGAAGCTATGAGCAAAAGATGTTGCTGCTCCTTGTTTGATTCCTCCAGCATTCGGGGAAAGAGGTGTGTTCTCTAAAAATAACCCCCCAGCTTTGCTTCGGAGAGCCACTGGCCTTCACCACACGTTCTCCTCAGCAGAACACGGTGAAATGCCCTGAATGTCGTCACTGAATGCTCAGGTCAAAGGAGCAATTGTTGCTTCCAAGTTTTGTCATCTAATTGACATTAATGAGACCAAGGCCTCTGGAGGATTCTGGCATCAGGGGACCTCCCACAGATCCTGTGAAGAAATCAAAGGAGTCGTTCAAAGAGGAGTATAATCATACTTTCTGAAATGAAAGCCTCCTTCCTGATCTCCTAGCTGCTCAGAATAATTCCAGCATTCTTATAACATATTCATTTGCCCTCAGGTGAAATAAGGTGCCTTCACCGGAACATTTTCACCCAGGGACATTAAATAGAAGCAGATTGGGGTTGTGAGTGAAAGCCATGCATTAGAAAACTTCTCATCTACAACCTACCCTCTCCTCTTGGCATAAATATCCCTCCTCTGACAGGGTCCTCAGAGCACTAAATCCTGCAGGGCTGTGTCAGAACATCAGTGCGATGAGCTACAGCCAAGTGTTGTGACACACACCGGGCTGATCCAGTGTGGGGCTGTGGAATTGCTCTCCTGCAACCCAGCTGTCTTGAAATGATATAACATTTAATAAAACCAAGACAGGTACTGAAGAAAAGTCACTCTTAGGAAATATGTACAGGACTTTTTTTTGGAACTTCTTTACTTACTTACCAAATGGAAAATATGTTGAAACTAGAAGAGAAATAACTAAGTAGCAATTTCAAAAAGTACCACTTTTCTGATTAAAGACCGTTATTGATGATCCCTACTTTTGTATGGATCTCTAATTTTATGTAGGCTTTTGTCTATCATATAGGACCTGAATAAATAAATGACAGCTATGTGACAATGGAATATAAAATGGACATCTTCACACAGACTACTTTCCTTGATATCACATAAATCATAGATGTTACTGTGGATGAATCATCTCCTGCCCAGTCTTCATTAAAAATAATCCTGGATTTTATTCTACTGTCTTGCCTAAGAGAGAAGCAGAGCAATTCTACCAAAATTGCTTTTCTTTATTTTGGTCAAAACCAAAGCAAACTGAAAGCTATTTATTTCCTACTTCAAGTGCAATTGAGTATGTATTGGAATGTTCCCTACAATCCAATCAGAAATGTCACAGAAGCTCAGTAATAAATGAGCTTCTAATTAATTAAATGAAGCTTTCCACTTAGACAGCTCACTCCAGAAACTGTTTCTTTTTTTCCTCCTACTGCATCAACATCATTTGTTGCAAAGCTCGAAAAAGGTAGTCACTGAAGTTTAACACAAAATATGATGATTGCAGAATGTTTCACTCATGGTGAAACCCATCCTTAGTGAATTTATGTTAAAAACTAAGTAGAAATATTATTAGTTCCACTGTTAAAATGCCATTTATTTGGTTATAATTTTTGCACTTGCGTATTTTTTATTTAAACATTCTAAAATCAGTAATGTAAAATTGGATCTTCTGTCATTTTTAATAGGATTTTTAATAGCATGTCCTCTAATTGCATTTAAATTACACTTCAGAGAATTAACATTCAGTCTTGATGAAGAAAATGTTAAATACAACAACAGTTATTTGTGTGTCAGAAGGGAAAAAAGGATGATTTTTAAAATTATTTTTTTTTCACATCTTAGCAGTGGGATGAAAGGATTAGTTTCAAACCATATAGATATTTCAAACCATTCTCCTTACAGATGTTTTGGTGTCAGGAAGGTTACTCTGAAAAAAATCAAAGTGGACACTTCTCTGCTTTGCTTGGCTAAATAATCTATGCATTTGCAAGGCACAAAAAAAATCAGGCTGCAGGACACTCCAGAGTAAACTGGCCAAGCGCATTCATTGTGCTAGAGCATCAAGGAGCTGATAAGGAGTAAGCATAAAGCATCTCAGCTGCTTCATGAAGGTGTCCCTTTGGTGTGCTCTGGTGTGTACATCATGAGGAATACATGAAAGATTAGTAAACTCTTTGATTTACTCTGGGACACTGGCTGCAATGCAGCAAGTGTGCTATGTCACCATATCTGAGCTACCCTCTACACTAGGAAAGAAACTTTATTATAATATTTACATGTGGGCACTAATATGTAAAAGGCGTGGATTTGGGCAGACGTTCCTGAATCATCTGTGTTTCTGGGCTCTTGATTTCTAGGAAACTGGTGGCATAGGTATCTATATGCAGTGCAGAATCTCCATAGAATCATAAAATAGAATGGTTTGAGTTGGAAGGGACCTTAAAGATCATCAAGTGCCAACCCTCCTGCCATGGGCAGAGACACCTCCCACTAGATCGGGTTGCTCAAAGCCCCGTCCAACCTGGCCTTCAACACTTCCAGTGTGGGGGCATCCACAATTTCCCTGGGTAACCTGGTCCAGTCTCACCACCCTCACAGGGAAGAACTTCTTCCTAAGGCCTAATCTATATCTACCCTGTTCCAGTATAAAACCATTGCTCATTGTCCTATCACTACATGTCCTTGTAAACATTCCTTTCCCAGCTTTCTTGTATGTGGCCTTCCTGTACTGGAATCTTGAACGTAACTACTGAGTTCCTGTTGAATAGAGGCTCAAGCTCTTCAGGAATGGTGAAAGGAAATTAAAAAAAAAAAGTTCCTTCTCTAGCTAAAAGAACATCTTTGGTACAGAACAAAGACAAAAGGCTGGTGAAGCCTTGGAATGGGATGCCAAAGGAGGTGGTGGAGTCACCATCCCTGGATGTGTTTAAAACACAGCGGGATGTGGCACTTCAGCAGATGGTTTAGTGTTGGGGTGGCATAGGGCTGTAGGTCGGACTTGATGATCTTAAAGGTCCTTTCCAACCTTTATGATTCTATGATTCTAATATGAAGGATAGATGTAAGGGGGAGGTGGCATATGTATTATACCTGAGCTACAAGATTCAGAAGACAGGGTACTGCCGATGCTGATGGGTGTAAGACCTCCAGCTTCAGGCCCGACTAAGTATTAACAATAACTTGGGGTATGATTTTGGCTTCATAAGGTAGAAAAAAGTTGCAGTTGAAAGTGATCGTGCAGGAAATAAGTAATACAATTTATGTGTGAGAAAAATTTCCAGAAACTTACAAAAAAAGGCAACTCAAAAGAAGGCATTCTGAACACTCATATTAAAACCATGTCTCCTCCACATACTGACACTAGTGAAGCAGCTGCCACCGATCCCTGAAGTCCCACCAGGGTGCAGCCAGATAGCAACGTTGCCATTTAGAATAACACCTGTTCCGAGTGCATCGAGGAAGCAACATTGAACAACCAGGTAAACAAAAATCCATTCCTTTTGTCTTGGTGCCACAGGCTTCCCTGAGCCAGTGAAGTACTGACAGAATTGCAGCCTGTGATCTTCGAGCTGGGAAAAGGGAGGAGGCTGGACAGAACAGCTGACAACGTGTCCAGAGAAGTAAACACGCTCTCAAGGTTGCTGGTCTGTGAAGCCAGAGGGCTGCAAGAGGCTGGTACTTCTTCTCCTCGCCCGAGGGAAGTGTGATGCTGAACACATCCAGCGTTCTGGGAAGAACAGCTAAACCCTACGGTCTGATGCACCAGCACTAGTGTTTTATCCTCACAGTTATCTGGGTGTACGCATGACTTCTAAGTTGAAGTTGCTGCATGGAAAGTCGTTGTTAAAACATTTTCATCCCGGACCTGTGTTGGTGCCTGCTTTGACATGGAAAGCTACAAAGGCTGAGCGGGTCTACTTAAAAACTTCAATCTGTCTACCTTTATCTCCATTCAGAGCAAACCCGCCTTAAGCTTGAGTCTCAGCAGCTGGTAGATTTTTGTTCTTTCCAAAGAGTATCAGTTTCTCCACCTGAAACAGTGTGCACAGCCCTTGCTTTGAAGCTTACCCCTGCTAAGAAATCACTCCTACTGAAATCTCTCACTAGGGCACTGACTTGACTTATCAAATGTTCTTTATGAGTAATCTTTATGATTTTTTTCCTCTCTATTTTACATTGGAAAATGTAATTTGAAACAAAAATTAATGACAGAAGCCCCTGTGATCAAACCGATCCATATTTTTGTTAACGACCCTTGTATCCAACTTACCATTTTGCCTGATTGCCTCCCATCATTTATGCGTGCAGTCTCTGCTGCTTGTGCAGCTGGGAAATCACACATGAGTTTAGAGTGGCAGAGTTGGAAGAACAGATCTCTTGGTCTAAGAACTGGATTTAAAATTTAAACCATGGTTTGAAGCACATATTCTGCCTACAGTCTGTTACAAGTGATAGTTGTTGATTACCTGAACTTTTACTGATGCTGGAGTAACATGGGAAAAATTACTAGATTGCTTTCTGAGCTTAAAACTGAGTTGTTCACTGGCATGTTTATATTCTTACTACATTTGCTTTCCACGATCATGCCAGGTAAAAATAGGAATGCATAAATATTTATGCAGAATCGAGCTTAGGGAGGCACAGCGAGAGCATTTACGCAGGCATTTGTATCTACATGAGTTTGGGGCATATTCATCTCATAAAAGGCTGATGCTCATGAGCCACAAGAGCTTTAGCAGTTCTTCAGGTCCCCATTAGGCAGGTGTTTCTTCAATTAAAGAAAAGCACAGTTAGCAGGACTGATTACAGTGTTGCCACAGAAGTTATTAGTCATACACAGATATTAGTCATACAGATAAAATACAGATCCCTTTATTAAAAGCTTTTAGTGAGCAGCTAAATTTTGGGGAGTTTGTTGGATTTTACTTATTTATTATTTTCTGAAATAAAGACACATTTCAAATGGCTGGTGCTTTAGACCTTGTGGCTCAGCTGTGATGCAGTCATTTCAGCCAAGTCATAACCTACAATGACATTTGGTTTACAGAAGACCTGGCACCGCAGTAAAAGTCCACCCTTATAGATTTTCATTGAATAAGTTTCATTTTAGCGTATGTATACATATATTTGCCACGACTACTTCAATTTTAAATGCTCTGTCTAGAAGATTGCAAATGCTGATGATATTTATTATGGCATTTTAAAGACAAAAGGCATCCACGGTAGGGAGAAGTGACAGGTTAAGAGAATGACACCAAAGTGACACCAATTAGTTAAAGGTTATGAAGTAAGAGCTACTTTGTAATGGACATGTGCAGAATAACAAGGATACTTGTTACTTTCTGAATTACCGGGTTCATAGATTATACAGCTAGGTTATAAAGTCTGAGTCCAAGGCATAAATCAGAGGGGTTTGCTGAATTAATTTTTGTTTGAATTACAGCACATCTTCTAAGGAAAAAACCCTCACAACTTTATTCTTACATTGTCCTGAAGCCCCTAAGAAATTAAGGAAAGGCGGCCAATAACATGAAATGTGAAAGATATTATCTCTTTCCTTCTGCTTCTCTCATTCTCTTCCCTCTTGCTTGCCTTAGACATATGGAAGAGACACCACGTCAGACAGAGTCTGCAATTCTGTCACAGGTATCAAAGTAGAGCTACTCAAGCTGAGAACTTCTATACCAGTGGTAAGCAAGATTCAGCTGGGAAGGAACCATCCTCTGTGACCTTGTCAAATGATAAAAGCTGTGGGCTCCAAATTTTACTAGCTTTCAAATTTCCTGCTTTTAATGCTTCTGAGGGAAAGGCTTCATACATTCGTGAACCCACAGGCATGTCCTTTTGAACCGCAAAGACTGTAGAAGACTTTCATGCTGCACAAGTATTGTGTGAGTTAAATCCACTACCATGAATGTCTGGGGAGAGCATGCTTGGGACTAGAGATAAAACTGATAGCAAGGGACCAGCTAGATAATAACTGTGTAGGGCTCCAAACCTCCAAAGCAGGCAGGAGGTAGAAGTATCTTACAAGAGACTATAATTTTTTTTTAAAATCACTTTCACTAACTCCCCTGTGCAGCTGTACAATTAAAAAGTAGGTTATTATCCCTTTCAAAAACCTGCCAAGGGTAGCAGGAAGAAATACTATTACTTTGTAGATTGAATAGATACATTTGGAAAAAACAGACACATCTGAAAGCTGCATTTCAGGTCTTAATGACCATGAATACCGATTCTGGTGGCTTGGCACAGCTGAGTTCTGAAGGTCAGTGTACAAACTACTAGGTGATTTTCTGGTTTAATTCATTCAGATATTTTGCAGACCTGATGTAGTATTGAGGCTAAAAGAGCCTGAAATATTTAAAAACAAATGGCATACAGTTTCAAGCCATGCAACAACATGTGGCTTTTTCCTAGATCAACCCAGTTGTATTAGAGTAGTGATGCCTCCCTTGCTTCTAAACCATTTCAATGACACTGTGACAACCAACAGGAAGGTGTGACTTGGACTGCAGTAAAACTACGTTAATCAAAGCTGTGCTCCATTACCAGAAACAAACCTGGGAATGACTAGAAATAACTATAACATTGCATTTAAATTTGTGATGTGAAATTCACTGTATGTATTTGAAAAGCCAGTGTGTTGATTACATATATTAAAGCATAGATTACTGAGCAAGCAGACGTAAATTCTTCTTCATTACTTTCTCAAGCCTTGGTAATGCAAAGTTAACAGTGAGTGCAAATAAGTGCAAGCAAAAACATTGGTGTCCTTCTTACCAAAACAGTGAAACCTCTAAAACTCTGGCATCAAAGCAGTCTCTGCCTGGTGGCTACCCAATGTCCACGATTCAGCGCTTTGAATATAAAATAAAGGGATTGAAAAGAAAATGGGCACTGGAAGTACAGGACAGGCAAAGGTGAGTGTGTCCATGACCCAGATCAAGATATATGTGCTTGACCATATGGCCCAGGTCTTTGCACTTGTCACAGTTCTCAAAGTTTCATGGATTAGAATAACAGGACAAAACCACCAAGGTTGGTGACAATGAGTTTTAAAATGCTTCAGACCTTAAACGCTTTTATGTGAAGGGGCACTCTGCTGCAACGCTTTCCCTATTTTTTTTCTGTGATATTTCGCCCAGTGTTACTTGGACATCATCAAATCATTTTATATTCTCAAAATGTTTTGCAGAGATCCAGTCTGAAACTGCAAGATGATGTTCAGATATTTTTTTCCTCTAGCATGTGGCAATTATGGTGAATCAGAGTTTATTCTGTGTTCCGCTGATCACCATAGTAACCTGTACTCTCTGTATTTAATAGGAAACAAAAAGTTATTTACTTGACAGGGATGGAGTTCTGGAAAGCATTCACTTATGAACGCTGGTAAAATATTTTAATGGGACTATTTTCTTCTCAAGTTGTTACGTACACCAGTCATTTGATCTTCATCTGACAGGCAGACTTCACAGGAAGAAATTGATTGTAGTCAAAATATATTCATTAGGATTATAGCTATTTTCTATTCTTATTGGTTGTTAAATAAAGCTATTCAGTCCAGATTCAGTTCATGTATATGTAAAGCATAGCAATAGTGCCTTGCTAACTATTGGGCTGGTTTTGTATTCTCAGGAAAAAAAAAGGATTCCTAAACTGCAAACATGAGATAGCAATTGTTGTTTATTATAATTTAGTGAAATCATCGCTGTTTCGAACCAGACCTCTCAAGGTCTATTATTTTTCAAGCCCAAACTGTGAGATCGCCCATCAGATTGTGTTAGCTCCTTTGGCAGTGCAAATTGATTTATTTTATGAAATTACTTACTTTCAGTGTGTTAATTGATCTTTCAGACTGGTTACACTTAATGGGGATCAACCCACTGACCTGACTCATAAAAGTACTTCCACAAAAGGCCGAAACAGCCCAGGGGCAGGGACTGGCATCTAGCATGGGGCAGAGGAGTCTCCTTCTGCCCAGCCCCTTGCTCTATGGGACTCAGACACCAAATCTGTCTTCTGATTGGACTTGTTCTTAACAAAATTATAATCTTAGAGG
>NW_009732231.1:25062-31093 GCF_000703405.1 Apaloderma vittatum | reverse complement strand
GGAAACTGCCCATGCAGTTTTTATTTGTGAAGAGTTGCTGCACTTTCAATCCCCTGGTGGAAAAAGCCCATGATATGATATAAACACCTGAGATGTTTATAAAGCAATCCATCAGGAAAAGATGCGGTCGTTACATTACTGACCTCCTCTACCTGCAATGAATGCTTCATTATTGAACTTCATTATTATATACTTGTAAACTACCTAATTTTCTTCTACCTTTACAACTTACCTAAACCATAATTACAAGCATACATTACTGAGGTAGTCTCCAGTCCCTCAAACATCTGTGTGTTCTACCTATCTTTTGTTAAAAATTTTATCATGTTGCAGTGAACTGTGTTTTACAATGCATACAAATTTATAGCTTGAATGTAATGAGTTCTGTAGGGAAGGTTTCACCCAGAAAGGTGAGTTTATTTATTCTAAATCAAGAAGAATTTTGATATTAACTCTGAGACGTTAAAAAGTACCAAAAAAATAAAGGAAAACACTTCTATTAATTCATAACTTTTGGAAGAAAAATTTGGAAGATGTGTGTGTGTATGTATGTCTAAAATGAACTATTCCTATCACTTCAGCTGTGTGTGTGTGTTGGCAATGCAGGCTGCCAGTTTTGCTGAAGTAATAATTTGGTCATATCAAGGGATGGAAAACCAGATCATCAAAGCACTATTCAGTAGGAATTGCTGAGTAAGTGCATTGTGGTTTTTCTTTCCTGCTAAACATCATACCTGGATATTATCTCATAAATACCACACACAGAATACTTATGAGATAGATAAGGGAAGGTTGGTAGCACTAGCAAAAATCAGAAGCATTAGGAGTTATGTTACCTGTGATAGATGCATTTTTCTAGTATAATAAGCTTCCTGGGACTGCAGTGGTTTTGCTCCATAAAACAGTTAATCAAAACATTAGCAATGGTTTTTTTTTCCATTCTAAAACCTGCAGTAGACAGGGATCTGGGGCTGGTGTGCTTGGTGGCTTAACTCTGGAGACTAGGTTCAGATTTTTGAGCACCTTTACAGCAAGCTAATACAGCATCATCTCCACTCTAGATGTTCAAAGATACAGAAGTGTCATTTTCAAATTTATTTAAGACAAATCTGTATAGGGAAGTGTCTCACTTGTACTGAGCACACTCTGGAAAGGCCAATGCAAACTAGTTCTGAACTATTAAGATATTAAGCCCCACTAAGCTTTCCTAACCGTGAGAATCAGCCCAAGTGATTTAGCCAAGTGCAGGATCACAAGATCCATGTCTAACTCAGAGCATGGGCAGGTAAAATTTGCTTCTGCCCTTGCAGCTTTATCTGCAAAATGCGTATACAAACATCTACCTTTCACAGAGGTGTGGTATATTTAAATTATGCAATACTGAATATATTGGATACAATTAGAAGATGTTGGATGGGAAACTGCATAAATGCAAAGCATTAGATCACTAATGCCCACAGTTTACGCTTTCACAATGTATGCTTGTATCACTTTTCCACAAAAAAAGGATTATTTTCAAGGTAATGGTGAACAGCTTGTAGAGAACTTATATTTGTATGTGTATATATATATGTTGCATATAACTTACGCATTGAAGTACTTGCACAGGTATTTCATTTGCTTCATAAATGTCATTAGTAGAGAACACTGGCAAGAGATATCACTAACAATCTACCTTTTTTTAAAATTTACATAAAGCCACAGTATGCAGCTCACACATACCAAATGGAAGACTTAAGAAAAGAAATATAATTGGAGAAGGGATTTGCTTGCACAAATGCATGGAAGATTTCAAATAAAGCAAAAAGGCAATATTGATTTTTAGATATCCATCCCTAAAAATACAGGCTTTACAGAGTGAATACTGTCTTGATTTAGGTTCTAACCCAACCCCAAAGTCTCAGATTCTGTTCCATCCACTTATTATTGATTTGTCTGGCATGCTGCGTTGGATTTTTTTCCAGAAATGCTTTTCTGCTCTCAAATTTTAGCTAGCTCTCCCAAAAGAATGTCTAATACAGTCACAAAGAGCAATTCTATTCCTTACAACTGAGCTATTGACTATCGTAATAAAAAGGAAAGACAGAAGTCATGTCAGCTTAGCTTCTGACAGGACCTTACAGTGCTCCTTCATTCAAAAACACTTATGTAATCAACAAGCAGTGAATAATGAGTTGAAAAATATCAGCAGCCCTTAATTTTCTATCAGGTATGATAAAGTTTATAAAGCTGTGCTATTTTGAAGGAATAAAAGACCTTATAACTATCACCAAGAAATCAGTTCTTTGCTATTTTACTATAATACTGTTGTGTTTTTTTCTCTCCTGCTACCTGACATCTAAATGCCTATAATTTTAGATAACGGGACCACATATGAGCCAAAAAAGAAAAAAACACAAAACACCCCAAAAACCAAACCACAGGCAGAGAGCTGAAAGATATTATTTTTGCCATTTGCAGACAGCAATTTCACCTGCAGACAGTAGTTTCACCTGACGTGCAGCTTTGGCACCTCTTTCATCTGTTCATGGGGAGGAGGACAAGGTGAAGGACGAAAAGGAGCCAGCAGCAGAGCTTCTTCAACAAGCCTTAACAATTTTGCTTTGATTAAACTTGTACATGAAAATTGAAAACCTTTGTGTAGGGGTAAAAAAGCCCTGCTGATGAATCATAAAGGAAATCAAGCCATGCTTAGAAGAGAGTAAAAAAAAGCCATACAGTTTTTGACAACAGTAGCTTCTGGGAAATAGAAAGAGACAGAAGTGATTGGTTGAGGTGCAAATGTGTGTGTGTGGGTAGGAGGAGAGGCAAGGGTAAATTTGTCTGGGGAGTAAATCCATTTAGGTCATTAGAGTTCAATATGGCCATGATCCAGAAAAACACTTGAGCATATGCTTGATTTTAATATGTGAGTCACTCTTTTAAAATCTGAGCTCTGCTCACTTGCTCAGGCTCAGGTTTAAGTGATTTCATCGTAGCTGGGATCCTCTCCTGGATTACATCGCACCACTCCAGAGCCAACTAACCGAAAGACTGAATGGCTTTGGATTGGCTATCAAATTGAAGAATCCTTTTTCCGGACACCGAGAAGTGCACACTCTGCTCTCCGTTACGATGTGCTTAGAAATGGAAATGTATTCTTGCACACACAGAGGCTGAAGAAAGCGGAATGACGGCAGCCAGAGGGGAGGTGACATCAGGACACCGCAAACTTCTAACTTCTCAAAAGCTGTGTTCATATTTTGCAAGAAGTGGCACGAATAATCAGATTTAACTTGGTCAAAAATTACTACACACTTAAGAGTTATCTGTGTGGTTCTTTGAGGCCACAGTGGATAAGGCTTGGGTCAAGGCAGACACTGCAGCCACGACCCACGAGGCAGAGCAGCTCCTCCTCCTCTCAGCACGGGAGCACAAGCAGGGCTCTCCAAAGTGTCTCTGTGAGAACACTAACACATGCTGTAGTCATTAACCACTGATAACAAGAAATGGATCCTTTGATTGTTCTTTCTATACCAAGTTGTGGTGGGATGTCTGACCCAGGCAGAGGAACGACTTTGGGACATGTCTAAGTCCATAGTTCTGAATCACTAATTTGGGATGATTAGCTTGTGAAAAGACCACAAGTTTAAAACTCAGGGATTTTTTTTTTTCCCCCACCTTTTCACCACTAGGAATCCACTCTGCTTCCTCGCTAAAGTTCCAGTATTCTATCTTCTAGGGCAGAAAGAAATATCACTTTGGCTTTTCAGAAATGGACAAAGTAGGAAAGATTCATCGACAGACAATACATGCCAGTGTCACCAGACACCATAATATTTTTTTTTTTTTACTGTTTCTTGAGAAATTGTAGTAGAAGAATCACAGCTCTTATGAAACAATGAAGTTAATTTCTAGTTTTCAGGGTTTCACAGAAATGTATTAAGACATCCTTGTTGTGATGTCACCACAAATATCACTTGGACTTCTTAAATAAGCAATTTGCAGAATAGAGGGACCTGTTTTTCTAATATGCCACAGACTTTTTCTTCCAGGAAGCCCCGATGATGCAGAAGAGTAAACATCTATATTTTTATACAACCAAAATGTTCACAAGGTATTTAATTGCCGCATTTTATTAATAAAGTACTAGCTAAAAGATTATTTGAAACAATTCAAAAGCTGAAATGAAAAACTGTGTCTTTTTCAGCATCTTTATGTTTCATTTATTGTTAAACTCTCAGGCAGCAGGATGAGGTGGCTGATAATTATTCAGGGCTGCCAATTAACCTACTTAGTAGGTCACACAGGTAACTGGAATAGATTGTGTCAAATCTCATTATTGGGACAAAAATTTAATCAGCCAGTGCATTGACTGAAGGCCAGAGAATCTGGAGAATAAACTAAACAGGAAAATAAAATCAGTACCTAGATGGACATTATATTTATGTACATGACAGTAGCTGACATGCAAAACTATAAAGCACAGTACTTACTAGTAAAAACCCAGTAAAGTCTGGGATGGGGGTTGGTGGTACTGAGGGTGGGCAGCGTTCAATCATAAAATCCAGCATGAAAATAAAAAAGTTATGTGTTGCCTTGTTTTTATTAATTACTTTATGTAAGAAGAAGTCATGAGTGTGTGTGTTATTCTTTAGTATTTAGACAGACATGAAATGCAATTGTCTTTAATGCAGTGATACAGATCAGAACTTCCCAGACACATCTGCTTTGTGATGTAGGTGGAACAAACCTGACCTGTCCTTTCCCACATATCCCAGCTTTCTTCATGGCTTACTTTAGAGCAGCAACAAAGGAATGTCAAGAACATCACATAATGGATAAGATACTATTGCTGCATCTTTCAAGATGGATAGGAGAGAAAAAAAAAAAAGTGCAATTTTCAAATTAATATGGTTTTCAAAGTTTAAGGCTGGGCTTGCCACTAAAGTTGGACAGTTGCTCTCTGTGATTCCCCAATAGCAATGAAGATGTTGAACTATATACTTATATCATACAAGTGCATAAACATATTAAAAGATACAAGACAATATGTTAATATAGGACGCACACCATCCAGATGACAACTAGGTCCCAAGCAGAAAAGTCCCAGACTGGACTTGGCAGCAGACAGGAGTGTCTGAGCCCAGAATCCTGATGACAGTTTGGGAAAAAAAAAGTAGAAAAGGAGCTGTGCTGATCCCATGAAGAGAGACAGAGCAAGATAACCTGTCCCAACAAACAATGCTCCTCTGCAGTGTGAAAACAGGAGACAGGAATACCAGCAGCACAGGGAGAAATGATGAAGAGCCGATATCAACCCTCCCAGCACAGCAGGCACTAAAGACCCCAGAGCTCTTCTCAAGGCCCTTTTATACCGAGTGCCCCATATGGGAAGGAACATATGGGAAGTAACACTGTGATTGGTCCATTTGGGTCACCTGAGCTATCCTGTCCTCCCCATAAGCACAGCTGTCCCCTCACTGTGATTGCTACCTGTGCCAGGAGCCCCAGAGAACTTTTATTCTGGTGCTCTCAAACCAGAACATGTAGTCACTGAAAAAGCTGTGCTTTCTCTGCACAGGAATGTAGAACATTTGTAAGGTGACTGAGAAACTAAGAGGCAGAAAGAGTTCTAGGCAGAGAAAGAAATATTAGGAAGAAAGAGAAAATATTTTAAAATGGGTTTGAGTATGAAATACATATTTTAATTTGCTCTAAGGAGAGGCACAAAATTGACTAGAAATGGCTGGAGTTTAAATATTCTAAATATTGACTGAAGAAAAAGTACTGCTCCTAATGACAGGTCCTAAATATGTGAGGTGTGAGGAGTTCCACAGCACAGACAAAAGTACATGCAAGACTCAGGAAAAGACCAGAATGTGGTGAACATGCCCTTGTCTTCATAGTCTGTATTAATGGTCTGCTGCCTACAAGAACAAGAGGGCTATAAAAGAAGCCATCACTCCTCCGAGTAGTGGATCATTCAATCTAAACATATCTCATAGATCTTGTGCCCAAGAATTATAGCATTCCAACAACTGCTCCAGGA
>NW_009732231.1:0-25031 GCF_000703405.1 Apaloderma vittatum | reverse complement strand
AGCCAGCAGGAAGAAAGGCGACTACCGTATGAATTCATGATAGCCCTGTAAAACAACAACAGCCAGCACGTAGAAATAGCCAGCACACCAGGAATGAATGCTGATCTCTTAACTAGCTTTGGGGATTTTTGCAACAATGAGCAAGCAGACATGTTTAAGTTACTAGATGTGACCTAGACCATTCACTTATGTTGTCACATATATTCTCGTGAATAATAACTTGTCTTGCTACTGAAACGGCATGCATTAGAGCAGAAAGTCTGAGCATATCCCAATTCTGGAATTACAGAAACAACATGAAGCTCTTCAGTGCAATTTTAACCATGCCCACAGAATATAAATGCTTTAGTATTCAATAACTTCTTAAATCTCTCTTAAAAAAAGCAGAATAGCACTATTCATGGATGCCACCCACTAGTTCAGGAGTGTCAGGTAACAGAAACTGCTTGCAAAGGAAAAAAGAACCTTCACCTAGTTATTAGAAAACTTAAAACTGATGAGTTAAACTTTCTCATTAAAACTTTTCCTAATAAAACAGCATCAAACTTAAAGATAACAGCTTTTAAAAATTTTTCATTTAATGTAAAGCAGGAACTGAAAAGTACTGGATAAAATCAGTGTAAGGGCTTTAAAGAAGCTATACCTCATGTAAATGAAGTTACTCTTCACTAGAAGTTTGGATGATAGACTCCAGCTGCCAGCAGTTACCAATTTCTGTGGACAGAAGACCTACAGCTCCCAGTCTGCTTTTCTAGTTCTTGTGAACATTTCTAGTGATTCCAGCTCACTGATAATTTTTATATACTATGTACTAAAGTTATTAATAGCTAATTAAATTACATAGATTAAGAAACTCTATTAGAATACTGAATATTTCACAATCTAGCTATCTAAATCCAGTTTTGTACTTGCTTTGATAAGGCAAAAGCATTATCAACTCACGTCCATGACGGCCTAGAGTTCCATCATTTCAGAGGTTAGCTTAAGGCAATAATCCAGCCTAGACAGCAGGATCCCATACTGTGAAGTCAGGACATGTTCTAAGTGGAGTTTCAAGACTAAATGGCGATAAGCCCAAGAGCAGGCAACAGTAGGGATCAACAGACGTAAACTCTGCTGTGGCTGTGAGGGTGAACATACACAAATTACATCTTCAACAAAGGTTGTTCTGCGCGAGAGCTGCTCTGAGAGATCTCTGAGCAAAGGATCAGTTAGAAACCTTTTGATCCCCTTTTGTTCATTATATTTTTTATTTAAAAAAATATTTCCCATTGTTTTCTCACTTATAACTCACAGTGTATAATTGTCATGAACAGCAGTCCCATGATATTGTTGTCATACCACCATTTTACAACTTTTCAGTTTTAAAAAGTGCTTTGGAATTTATTTATTATATATTCATCATTATTTCCTCAGTTGACAACAATCACTTGTGTATTTGTTAACTAAAAATTTAATGAGATGAAGTACTAGCTGATACTAAAATACCATAATACAATACGATAGTGTTTTGGACAGATCGAGAAAGGTTAAAATCTTATTCACACCCCTCTTCTTCCCCTCCAGTAGTGCCCACACTTGAATATTCCTGTTCAGTGCTCATCTTATTCATTCCTCTCCTTATTCAGACTAACACTGACTTAGTGTTTATACAGGTGATGCTAACTGGTAGCATGCTTGCAGAAAATCAAACCATATACCCCCCCCCGGACAGTTTGAGAGGGAAACAACTACGTTCTTGGTGAAAATTATGACTGCTCAAGGCTGCTAATTTCCACTGAAAGGAAAAAAGCAGGCAGGATTTATTCGGAAGAGGGGGAGACAAGTGAAGAAAGCAGGCTCTGAGCCTCCCCAGGGTTACAGCAACTCCTCCACAAGGAGGGCACTGCAACGCCTGCGAAGGTCTGCCCCCCTAACCCCAAAACAGAGCTAAACATACTGCAGCACGGCCCCTCTGCCCTGCTCCCCATCCTGCTTTCACCATCAGTCCCTCCTCAGAGTGCTCTCTCATAGAGAGGGTCAGTTACAACCTACTGGGACTCTTATCTGAGCAACCACCCCAATGTCAGGGCTGGGAGAGCAAAAGGTAACCTGTATTATTTTTTTTTCCCCCCATCACAATCGCCTGTTTTCCTGGGCAGCAGAAATGGTTTTAAATCACTGCAATCTACGAAGAGCCCAGACCGCTCTATCCCACTCCCTAGGCAAGCATTTTATCCCTAGGTTGTATTTTTTACAAATAGACACTATATATTATACCCAACACAGAGCACAGTAATCCCACTTCAAGCCCTGGTGAGAAGAGCAGGAAACTTGGTATAGGACACAAATTAGTCCCATATAACTCCCCAAGCAGAAGGTTTCACCGGCTGCCTGCATCTGGGCAGTTCTGGCTCAGGAAGCAGCAAGTCTTTTGGTTTAGAACTGCAGAATATGGATGATTTTTGTTTGCCTCTGTGGCTTTCCCACTGCTCACAGAAAAAAGCCTTTATCTGTCAGTAAATTCACAGCTGAACTAATAGATTGTCAGGGATTCATTGCAAAAGGACAGTTTACTGTGCAAGATAACTCTAAAGATTCACAAGTGTAAGAATTTGCACAAAAATATAAAATATTTTAAATGTAATGCAGTGATGAACCATGAGCCTTCCATAAAAATCATCATTTAACGAATGTATAAATAGAATAAAAGCAATACTGAAGCAAATAAATGACCTCTGACACAAAAAAATGGCTTGCATTTCATATTACTTTACTTAACTGCCCCCTTCTTCCCCCACCAAACAGAAGCTTTATTGACAAAATGTGCTCTGGTAATTTAGTCTGTAGACTTAAAGAATGTGCAGCTCTGGGAAAAACTGAATTACGGCTTCTATTTGTGAAATGAGGAATGGCATGTAATAACTTAATGAACTGGAAGTTTATTAGTTGTAAAGGAGAGAACTAATGGAATGCACTGTCTATCAATTTTTTTTTAACTCACAAATGTTCAGGTGGGTAAGTGTCACATCCATTAGGCATTTATCATCTTAATACAAATATGTGCTAGAATCTCAACAAGCTACAATAATACATCTCAGCTTCTAATTTAATGTGTGTTTTAATAGTCAGTTTTGAAGGCTCTCTATTCTATAACCAAGTCATTAGAATTTCTACTCAGACATTTGGCCAACAAAAAATTCACTTGAACACAGGAGCTCGAACTTACATCATCTAGAGGTTGCAGCCCTCTGCTCTCTGCACAGACCACGTTCATCAAAATTGGGGAGTGAAATAAACACACACACAGTCACAATGACAGCCTTATTTCAACAGCTATTTATTGCTCTGTAGACATAAATACAAATAAGATGGTAAGACAAGGATTTTAACAAGAAACATGGAGAGAAACCAGTCTAATATAAAATGTAAGAGTTAAATTCTTGGCTGTTAAAGCAGCTTTCTCCTCTGCATAAAGTATAGGGATTTACCTCCACTACACTTTCACCTATTTCTTTTGCACAACTGAGTGATTTGCCTCAAAATATTTTGGATCATCATATGCATGTGTGAATATGCAAAATAATTACAATAATGAAGTAGTCTAAAATCTGTTAGGATCTCTCTCCCAGTCTTAGCTGATACTATGTATTAAAAACACCAAGTAAAAAACAGAATTTAGCACTAAATAAATACATAAAACATATGCTTAAGTAATAAAAAATGACAGAGAGTAGGAAATTCAACGTTCAAATCAATGCATGTGAAAGTATAAGCAGAACAAAGCAGGTTCTACTGTACCAGCCCTGATACTTCATGTGCTGCATAGATCCTTGGGTAATTTTAACCCTGAAAGGGATTGATTTGTTTGCTTTGATTTTCTATTCCAGAGATACAGGCAAGCAAGGAAGGAAAACCAACATTAATTTATGCCTCTAGTAGGCTCCTGTGGGTGGGTGTTTGGTTTTTTCCCGTGTGACGAGTCTAGCAGCAGCTCTCTTATGTATATTTAGCTGTTTCAAAGACCAGCCACGGCCATTCCACTTCATCAGGAAATAGCATGCTATTGACATATTAGACCAATTCAATACATTTGTTTTCTTTATCAATTTACATTTCATCTCAGAGGTCCAATACAATGGGATTTGGAACCATCTGTGCTGAGCACAATCGAAGGGCCAGTAATCCAATTATTTGATTTTCTTGCTGAAGAGAACAGAAGAAAGCAAAAGCCATCCCTGGCTCTGGCGAGTGAGCTGCAGGCTTGCATTAGGCTTTAAGCTTCCTGTGTAAAACATGCCCCAAGAGCAAGAGAAGGCCACTGAAATACAGCTTGGAGGGCATACATGGGACATGGCTGTGGCACCTTGGCTTTCTGCCCAGGAATAAATTCCAACTATTAGCATCAAACGCTCAACCTGAAGCTCTCATACTGAAATTAAATGCCATCTGTCAAATGAATAAACAATAATAAATTAAAGTAGCAGGCGCAAATAAATAAATAAATAAATAAGTGCGTAGTAATATATAACTGGGGATCATCTCTTCGGGATTGCTTTTTCAGACTGCACACCTCGGATTACCTTTCAGCCTTTCTTTTCAAAACTGTATTTTTGCACGTGCCAAATGGCCCTTGATGCACAAACTGAATTTACTCATGGCCTACTCTACATGTTAATAATAATATAGCTTTAAATGGCGCCTGCTTTTCCTGTGCAAATCTGTTTGCTGCTTCTAGTCAGCAGAATCTGACCTGTTCTGTACATCGGTTGAGTCTACAAGAATTATATCTAAACAAGAATTCAGACAACAACAACTAAGCATGCAAAAATGCACCTTTAGATACCTCAGGTGAGAACTGCACATTCCAGTTTAGGCAGTCAAGGATAATTTCAGCAGGCTTCAGAATTTGGATGGCCGCAAAGTTAAAATGAATGAGTCCTTTTAAAGTGCTCACAAGAAAAGCAGACTGTATTCTGGGACAGACTTTAACAGGGGAATTTTCAGTAAGCAGAATTTAATTACCTAACTGGAATTTTGCCATGATGCCCTGGCTAAACCTTCACTTTTTGTGAAAAAGTAAAAGGGAAAAAAAACCCCAAACAACTCAGGGAAGCTATTACGCTCTATACCATACCTTCTGCAGCAACAAATTCAGCCTTGTGCTGCGATGGGATGGTATTAAGAAGGAGAGCAAAGGGAAACATCTCACCTACTTAATATTAGTCTCATTTCCTGAAACAAGTTGACTCTTCCTGGGAACTTCTTTCCGAAAACTTCCTTAGGGTATGAAATAATTGGCTATTAACCAGTGTGTTCTGGACACAAAGAATGGAGCAGAAAACATGCAAGACTTGTCTGGATTACGTGGAGAGATAAAAGGGAGATCGGAGCTGATACGTACTGAGTCCGCAGCGCTCTTGATTTTACTGGTGAAAACTCAGAGGGTTTTACCTGCATTTGTACAAGGGCAAAACACCTGAGGAAATGAGCAGGCAAAAAATGGGGGAAGGGAGCACAGAATGACACAACTTTCTTCCTCGTCAGACTTTTTTTTTTCAGGCTTGTTTGCCCTGCATTTAGTGTTGGGCTGGTGAAAAAGAAAGGCTGCCAACTCCATGGCTGCACATAGTCAGCATGGTGGGCAGCCTCTCCACTCCTCCAGGTAAAAGTTATGAAGAAAGTGTCTGCGCACTAATTAAAAAAAAAAAAAAAAAAGAAAAACTTACTTATCACCAATCCTGTACACAGTCTTCTGAACAAGTAACAGTTTCCTTCCTTGTCCCTTGTAAATGCCTTCACTTGCAACCTATGAGAAGCTCTGCAGGTCCCGTGAGGGCTGCCCCGGAGCCACCACGCCAGGCAGAGCTGCTGCAGCTCCCAACGCAACGTGAAGAACAGCTGAAGAGGCCAGTGTGCACGGAGGCCATTCCCAGCCCCTGGAACGATGAAAACAAGTCGTTAGTATGCACCACGCAGTGCTGAAGGCTGCGCCCGCTGCTAATGAGTGCTCTGCAAAAGGCTCTGGTCATGGGTTTTGCTAAATTCTCAGCATACTTAGTGCAACTGTGAAACCCAACGCTGAAACAGGGCTGGGCTCACACAGCCAGCTGAGTGCAGCATGTTGTAACCGAGGTGGTAGCGCAGGTATCTGTGAGCCATCAGTTGGATATTTGCCCCTCGATGTCAAGTGGTTTGTTGGGGCTGGGAAGTGCTGTGCAACCCAAGAAGGGTTTGTGGGGCTGGTGGGCTTCCTCTGCTCCTGCTGTTGCTGGGGCTTGGATCAGGGTGCAATACCTTCATGGTGGTTCATAGTGCACCCTCAGCAAGTTCGCTGATGATCCAAAACTGGGAGGGGTGGGTGATAGAGCAGAAGGCTGTGCTGCTATCCAAGATCTGGACAGCCTAGAGAGCTGGGTGGAGATGAATCTCATCAAGTTCAATAAGGACAAGTGTAGAGTCCTGCATCTGGGGAGAAATAACACCAGGCACCAGTAGAGATTAGAGGTCGTCCTGCTGGAAAGCAGCCCCGTGGAGAAAGACCTTGGAGTCCCAGTGGACAATAAGTTGTCCCTGGGACAGCACTGTGCCCTTTTGGCCAAGAGGGCCAATGGGATCCTGGGGTGCATTAAGAAAAGTGTGTCCAGCAGGTCTAGGGAGGTTCTCTCCCTCCCCTACACTGCCCTGGTGAGACCACACCTGGAATACTTTGTCTAGTTTTGGGCTCCCCAGTCCAACAGAGACAGGGACCTACTGGAGAGAGTCCAATGGAGAGCTACGAGGATGATTAAGGGAACTGTTGTGTCTTGGAAAGAGAAAGGTGAGAGGGGACCTTATTACTATATACAAATACTTGAGGAATTGGAGTCAAGAGGAAAGTGCCGGTCTCTTCACAGTGGTGCCCAGTAATACGACAAGGAATAATGGGTGTAAGCTAGAACATAGGAAGTTCTGCCTCCACATGAGGAGAAACTTCTTCACTGGGAGGGTGAAAGAGCCTGGCACAGGCTGCCCAGGGAGGTTGTGGAGTCTCCTTCTCTGGAGACCTTCAAAACCCACCTTGGACAAGTTCCTGTGTGCCCTACTCTAGGTGATCCCGCTCTGGCAGGGGCATTGGACTAAGTCCCTTCCAACCCCCAACATTCTATGACCGTGGTTCACAACGGTTCCCTGTAAGTGCCTGTACACAGTGCACTAGCACTGGCTGCTCAGCTGCCATGGATGGATCCAATTCTTCAGGAAGGGCAGGCCAGGACAGTAAGTGGGGAGAGCTGCCCTTCAGGTGAGAGAGCAACCAGGGTGCGTGGAGCTGCGCCTTGGGACAGATGATGAGCGAGCTGACAGTCCATGGGTCAGGATTAGAGGGCAGTCCACAGTGAGTGACACTGTGGTGGGCATCTGCTAAAGGCCACCTGATCAGGAAGAAGTAGATGAGGCAAAAAACTGGAAGGAGCCTCATGGTCACGGGACATCAACAGTCAGTGCACTGAAGCTACACCAAGTGCTGATAATCATAGAATCATAGAATGGCTAAGCTGGAAGGGACCTTAGAGATCATTTTAATCCAGCCTCCCTGCTGCCAGGGACACCACCTGTCGAGTAGATCAGGCAAAACATGGGGACCGAACGGGAATCGAACCCTCAACCTTAGCGTTGTTAGTGCTATGCTCAACTATAATGAAGAAGCAGAACACACATCCACACCCACCCCCTACATGAAAGCTCCTAGTAGAACCTAGGTTGTCTCTGTCTACCTTAAACCATGGCTCTTGTCCTCTGCATAAGCGTTCTGCTGCCTTTCAGAGGACGGCGTGCACTACCTGCATAGCAGAGACCTCCTCAGCAGTCTCCACGAGGGTTTCTTTGTTGTCTTACATCCTACCAGGATGTTCTGCAGCAGAAAGCAAGTTTCTGGCCTTTCTGGCCTGATCGTGCTGATCATAGTTTGATGCCCTGAATGTGTAACATGCAAACAGAACGCAATGGCTGCAGATTCTGGGAAAGTGTTTCCTTTCATGTGGACAAAAACGAGGTGGTATGTGTGGGAGGTGTGTGTGCATACACCTGCTTTAAATAAAGCTCCCCATCTTCCCAGGTTAGATTGTACTCTATTTCAAAAGCTTTCACCTGCCATATATCTCCAAGTGTCTGAAGAGCAAGGGGAAAAAGGGAAAACCTTGGCTGACTACTGTAAAATGAAAAATGACTGTAACATAGGTGTTTCAGCAGCTTACACGACCCATAAGCTCTTACCCTTGCTGAGTGAAGGAGGACTTCAGGATAGAGATAAGTGGTACTCAGCTGTAAGACAATATATTTTTCTACTGGCGATGAAAGACAAAGCTGAATCTTAATGTGGAAGAGTAGTGCCCCCAACACTGTGCTTCCCCATTTCTACCTCCCGTACTAATTCCTGTGGTAGGAATTCCTCTGATTTTCTTACAGCCATAGTCCTCTACATCACAGGCAGGCTGAGCCAGTTTTGCCTCAGCATAGGAACAGTCTTTACATGCTCCTGTGGTGATGTGCTAATCCCTCAGGATCTCTGAAAAGATCATGCAGGAATCAGAAACTCCTCTGATATGTTCTAGGGATGGAGGGACCATTTCTAGAGAATTTGAGGGAGGAATTTTAATATATTGGGAATAGCTATCAAGGATGAAATTTAGCTGCAGGAGTCTTCCCTCCTCTGCTCTTTATAGCCTATAACTTCAAAAAGGAATTAGGACCTTTAATTTTCTTTAAACTCTATGGCAAACTATTCAGTTTCAGTGAGTGCCTCAGGATCTTGCCTCACTACACTCTTACACATACCCACATAATATCAATGCTTTGCTTATTCCGTATTTCAGTAACTTAATCACATGATGAATTCTCTCATGCTGCAAATTTATCTTCATTGAGCTAACTTTTGATCTTGGGCATTAACTCTGATCAGTGCTAAGTCAGAGACAGCCTATCCAATTAGCAGGTGGCAGCCTCAGAAGCTCAGGACACAGCACCTCTGTTACTCTGCCTTCCAGGAGCTTTGACCTCAATGAACACACCTGATGAGCCTGGCCATAGCATTTTGGCTGCCTACTTCAGCTCATCTGCTGGGATGGCGTTTTGCCTGTTAGCAAGGTAATATACCACTTTCATGAGACGCTAGAAAAGGGTAGGGTTAGATTTGTAACTTGCTAAGCTCTGTTAAAATAGCTTTCCTGTGACACTGAGCTAGCAGGTGCTCCCTTACGTCAAAACCAAACAACTTGTTTTTCAGCATCAGAAAAACAAGTACATATTTTAAAGGAGATTGGTTTCATGCTCTTTGGAGGCTGTTCTGATATTGATGACATCAAGGAATCCATTTCACTTAATAGTTACACTTGGGGTAACTGTAAAGAAGGAGGTGAGTAGCGTACCCATATCCGAAAAATATATTCACGTGTGTAGTTAAATTAAATTTATTTATGGAATATAAGCTGCCCCAAATTTAAAGGTTCAGTATCGGCTGAGGAAAAGATCAAGCTCAAGCACTAGCCCTTGACAAAAGAATGATAATCCAGATTATCATACACTCACCTCCACCAAGACAGAGGTTCCCATTCTCGTCTGATTGCCCTCACTAGGGTACCTTAAAAAGGAGGAGATTCCTGTTCTCGCCTTTTCAACCTTGCCAGGGGTACCTTAACCAGGTGGGGATTCCCATTCTCACCTGGTCGACCTTGCCTAGGGGTCCCCTAGACCAAGGGGGAGACTTTACGACCTCGGCAGTCCCATCGCCACGAGGTAACTCCAACATGGCCACTGCAAGAGCCCCGTTTTAAAGACTAGTCAATGATGACTGTGGTCAGTCATAGCCATCTTGGCTTCTCATTGGCTGCGGGCCAGCTTCCTGGGTGTAACTGAGTCCCGACCAGCTCAGGTTCCATAGACAAGTCCGGACTAGCCCAGGTGGCAGATTCCCTGAAATCTGCCTAGCAACAGCTTAGCTGGGGGGAGGAAACACCTGCCACAGTAACGACTATCTTATTCCATGTTTTTCACTTCTAGAGCAAGAGGCTGTGTTGAAGAACTCGTGGTTGACATCAGGCACGAAATTGCTAAGTGTGAAGGCAACACTTCATCAGAACTATGCATTGTCCCTGTTTGCAAGCTCTTTGTAGCTACTTGGCATTTGACTCTAGGGGTCCAAAGCAAAGCTCATCACAACACAGTGTAGGGTATTGAAGTCTTACATGCTCAGAAGAGATTTTCAGTCTGCCTCTGTGGCATACCAAATCGGTGCTTGAAAAGCATAGGCTAGAATGGAAAAGAGAAACTTTCCAGCTCTAGTAGAAGTCAAGGTAATTTCTGAAGCTAAACCTGACTGACTATACAACTGCATTCATTCAGCACCTCAAGTAGGTTGTTAGCTTGAAAACTTATGTTTGATCATGTAAATTGAGCACTAGGACAAGAAAAATGCACAGACCTGTGTTCTTACAGTACCTGCTGCTCACTGTGGTTTCAAAGATCCTTAACAGAGGCTTAGTCATGGCAGAAGACTGGGACACATTGCCATTAAGGTCAGAGGAGTAGAACTAAAGAAGCATCAGTATCTCCTGTTTTTCAACAACATATACAAAAGACAGAACAACCCTATAATTGCCCTTCTGCCACATGCTGCAGTAATCCTCAATCTATTCCAAGAAACAAAGCAAGTGCAGCACACGCTAGCTGATAAGCACCATGGAGATACCAGCTCACCTCAGCATCGCACCAGGACAATTAGTTTCAGTACTGTTTTACACTGGCATGGCTTCCAGTTCTAGCATTTGATTATTTCTGATAACCCTAGGATCTCCAAATTGGGCTCTAAAATGGAGTTCACACCATTTTTCTTTTGCCTTCCCACAGCAGTCCTCCTCTGTGTCTCTCCCAATTTGACTACTTTTTTTTTGTGATACAACTGATCGTAACTCTATCTTGTCAGTCTCTGTTCAGTCCTGCTCTTGCCAGGCATTTTTACATTCAGTATAACGGATCTAAAACCTAGAACGGAGATGAGAAGAAAGAGATCATAGGAACAGAAAAAAAGGATCAAGCAGAAAATCCTGCAATCCATCAAGAACATCGCTCTTTCATGACTAAAGTGTGCTGTACAGCAACAGTAAAGAAGCCCCAGAAAGCTGCATTAAGCTAATGTGAAACAAGGAACTTTATTAGAATGAGAAGAGCCATACGATTGCTGAAAACATGGTGCTTTTCTTGAACTTCCTCAAGCCACCTCATACCTGGATTACTGCTAAGAGAACTGAATACACAACACTCTAAGGGATGTGGGGGAAAGGGCTGAAAGTCAATGTAACACAAGGAAACCTGGAATGGCGGGTAGGAGGATAACAAACACATCTTTCCTCATCTGCAAAATCAATTTAACTAAAATTAAGTAAAAGAACAAGATGTCTCCCTCCTACATTACATTCTATTCTTCGTGTATACTGACTTAAAAAGGGTAAGCATGAAATATCTCTATTTTCAGCCACGCAAAGACAAAAGAAGTTTGGGGATATATGCAAAAGAAGTTTTAAGACTGACTCCAGCCAACAGTTTTCTACTGCCTCAAACCTTGCATGGTTTCCCACAAGGGGACTGGCTCTGCTGACCGTGTTAGGTTTTGAGAGCCCTCTTTGAAGGCATAGGAGTGATGTTCTACAGGCATAGGAGCAGGTCACTTAACTATTGTTTCTATATGGCTACAAGAAATGTTTTCACACAGCCAAAGGCAACCTCCCCAACAGAGCTGAAAAGATTATTTACCTTTCTGAATCAACAGTAGGGTCCACAGCAGGTACATAAAGTGAGACTGAAAAAACTTGCCTGTTGAAACCACCACCTCCACCGAAGAGTTTTTGAAGGGTCATGCTCTAAACTATTCCTTCCTTAATCTTCCAGACACAATGTAGCCAACTGAAAACCAAATTCTTACCCAGTGCCTAAGCAGTGAATAATGGTGGCGCTCAGTTAAATATAAATAAAGACTAACTTCCTGACTTATATTAAGATATAGGAAGATCTGATGCATGTATTTTAACAAAATGTATTAGCACTGTTCATTTTTGTTTAAAACAAGAATTAGTAGAACCTGTCTATCAAAAAGTTTTTTAATAAGCTCAAACATACAGGGTATTTTTTCCTATAAAGGGAAAAGTGTGTATGAATATGCCAATAGAGATGAAAGCAATTTAAAAGGCTCTTAAAAATGAGGAAAAAAAAGATAGGAAAACCAAATTCAGTTAATTCTCCTTTTCAGGATCTAATTAACCTCAGAAACTGTGAGTCTCCAGCCTTTCCCATGCATTTCAATGCAATAGACAATGTCCCTTGCTACAAACTACAGGTCTGATTTAATGGAGTTTTGATTGAGGATAAAGACAGAAGAGTCAGTCTATGGCACCCTCTTTTTACACTAAAAAGTGTCCAATTCCAAAAGCAAATGCACTCAGCTCAGTCATCCCAATTAAAGTGTCGGCTGCTATTCAGCATAAGCAAAGATAGCACAAAGAATGCAAAAGAAGCAGCCATTCCAACATGTTTACAAAGGCAGCACAGAAATTCATGTTGGCTAGGGAGAGCAAAGGAGAATCCATGTCACTTAAACAGATGTACATACATATATGCATATATTTACCATACAGAGCTCCCTCCCACACATGTATCGTATAATAAGACTATATAAAAAAAGAGAAAAATCCCCTTGCCCTCTTTAGGACACTCTCATCAATCTTTTGTCTGTATGAAAATAAGGAGAACTATAGCTGAAGCTGCAGTCTCTGGTTGTTGAAACAGTAGCTTCTTGCTGCAAAAAAACCCCAAACCCAACCTTAAAAATAAACAGATTTTCAAAGACCATTTATTTCACGGGTGCCTATAACAGCTCATCTAGTATGCACAGTGCACATAAACCCTGATCGTACGCTGATGTCAGCCTGCCGTAACCCCTCATGCCTCTGGAGGACTTTCTGTGCCGAGATCAGGATCCAGCCCAAAGCTGGCTGGGTCATACCCTGCAGTGGTGCCAGGCACAGATCTCCTGCTGACATCTCTGGAGGTTTTGCATCAGAGCTAGTGGCAGCCCGTTAAATTCAGGTCAAGTCACCTGAAACGCTCCAGCTTCCTCATTTCCCAAATGCTTACCAGGTACTATATTTTTATCAGAAAGAATGAGAGAGACAGAGAGATCCCTGCCAAAGGTTATCTCCAAGTTCATCCTGTGTGTCCTTATGCTGCCGCACTCAATAAATTGTTAATGCCATTTGTTCCAAGCAGGTTTCCCTGGGACCAGTTTTGTGGGGCCAGCATCAATTTGTGCAGGCTGCTGCAATACGAAGGACAAGCCGAGCTGGCACCATGGCTCTTTGTGGACATGGCCAGCCTTCAAATGTTTGTGAAATGATCTTTCAAAGTTCACCTTTCAACTGCTCTTGCCTGTTTCAAGAGCAAAAGAGACACAGGCCATCAGAGTCAGCTCAGCAAGAACAGAGCTCACCCAGAGCAGCAGGCACCTCCCCAAAGTCCTCTGTACTGGCTTCAAATGCTTCAGGAGGGACAAAGGATGCTCTGCTCCTCTCAGCCTCCCAGCAGAGCACCAGTACTGGTTCTGGGCACCACTGAAGGAACCGTTCTAGGGATTTTGGACTAGGTGGGTGTTTATGCTCACATAGAAGGAGCTTCAATCACTTCTGCCTACCCATGTGGATCAAAATTTCTAGTGTGGCTGCAGTGTAATGCTGTGGTCTTCCAGTAGTGAGGGTGAAGGTAATTTCTGACTCCTCCTATTTTCACTAATTCACTTCCAAAAGCTAATACAAGACATTGATAAAGTCCTTCTTAAGCGTTCAAAGATCCACCTCAGTCTCCTATGCAACAGCTGGCATGGGTTTAGAGTATATAAGGATAAATATTATACAGTCCATGCTACTGTATTTGACACACTAATGGCCTTTTGTCAAAGTTTAAGGCTAGGCTGGCCACTAAACTTTGATAAATGCTCTCTGTGATTCCCCCCACCGCCCCCCCCGAGAAGAATAACAGAAGAAACAGGGAGAGATACTGTGAGATAGAAAAAAAAATGAACCAGTTTAATAGGAAAGAAATACAATATTAAAAACCATAATAAAGACGTTAAACTATTAACCGATATTGTACAAGTGTACTAATATATTCAAACATGGAAGAAAACATGTTAATTCAGAACTTACACCCTCTAGATTTTGAGCAGAAAAATGCCAGACTGGACTCAGCAGCAGACAGGAGCACCCAAGCCAAGAGTCCCAACGACAGCCAGAAACAAAAGACAGAAAAGGAAGCCTCACAGCAGCTGTGCCACTCCCACCAGGGAAAGCAGGGCAAAACAACCTGTCCTGACAAATGACGCTTCTCCGCAGTGTGAAAACAGGAACACCAGCAGCACATGGAAAGATGATGAAGAACCACCATCCACCCTCTCAGCACAACAAGAACTAAAGAGCCCAGAGCTCTTCTGAGGAGTCCTTTTATAGTGAGAACCATGGAAAAGAATACCATGATTGGTCCATTTGGGTCACCTGACCCATCCTCCCATCCCCATAGGCACAGCTGCCCCTCTTCCCCCACTGTGTTTGCCATCTCTGCCAGGAGCTCCAGAGAATTTTTATCCCGGTGCTCTCAAACCAGGACACCTTTGCACCTTTTTTTGCTCTTTGTAAGCCAGATGACTAGTTTAGCAACAGCAGGATGCCACCCTGAAGTGTAAAGGTTTTATACCTTCTATTTTATTTAATATCAAAATTTATGGCAATCACTAAAGCAGATTGGTTAAACCCTAAGCCTAAACACATTATGAAAGCGAAGTTGTTTTGCTGTTATCCCAAGGAAGCACCTACTTGAAAATTACATCGCAATATCAAAGAGTTCTCTATTGATTAAACTTTTAAAATAAAATTGCACCACAGTATTGTTATTGGGTGACAAGTGACGTCCCTCAGGGGTCTGTATTGAGACCAGTGCTGCAATATCTTCATCAGCGATATAGACAGTGGGATCAAGTGCAGCCTCAGCAAGTTTGCAGATGATACCAAGCTGGGTAGTGCAGTCAACATGCCAGAGGGAAGGGATGTCCTCCAGAGGGACAGGATGTCCTCCAGAGGGATTTGGACAAACTGGAGAAGAGGGCCCATGTGAACCTCATAAGGTTCAACAAGGCCAAGTGCAAGGTAATGCACCTGGGTCGGGGCAATCCTTGATATCAATACAGGCTGGGGGATGATGTGATAGAGAGTAGCCCCATGGAAAAGACGTTAGGGGTACTGATGGACAAAAAGCTGGACATGATCCACCAATGTGCACTCACATCCCAGAAGGCCAATCACATCAAAACAAGTGTGGTCAGCAGGTCAGAGGGCTGGAACATCTCTCCTACAAAGACAGGCTGAGCCAGTTGGGGTTGTTGGAGCCTGGAGAAGAGACGGTTCCAGGCTGACCTTATTGTGGCCTTCCAGTACCTGAAGGGGGCCTATAAGAAAGCCGAGGAGGGATGTTTACAAGGGTATGTAGTGATAGGATGAGGGATAATGGTCTTAAACTAGTGCAGGGTAGGTTTAGATAGTAGGAAGAAGCTCTTTACTATGAGGATGGTGAAAAACTAGCACAGGCTGCCCAGAGAGGTGGTGGAGGCTCCATCCCTGGAGACATTCAAGGTCAGGCTTGATGGGGCTCTGAGCAACCTGATCGAGTTAAAGATGTCCCTGCTCACTGCAAGGGCTTGGACTAGATCACCTTTAATGGTCCCTTCCAACCCAACACATTCTATGATTCTATTATCATACGCTGTTTGCAAAAATGCCAATCATTCTAATACGCACGTAAGCGTACTGCGTCTTCCCCTCATTAAATTTATTACTGAGATTCTATTCTGTGCTGCCTACACGTGGAAAAAATATCTTTCAGATAACAGATTAACATTTATAACCAGCATTTAAAGCTGTGCATGGTGCCATCTCAAAATGACGAGGATCTTGTCAGCATTTCCAGTATGCTGAGAGGATGGAGAGAGAGAAGAGCAACAATGTAGTTCAGTTCTTTTCAATGACACCAGCAAGCAGCCCGACATATAAGTTGTCAATCTAATTGCACCTATCTCTGAAAGATAGGTGCATCTTTCACCTCCAAATTCAAATTAAAAAATACTGAAATTCTCAGTACATTGTTGTAAACTACCTAGCAAGTGCTATCATTCTGCTTGTGCATACAGTGTCCCACACAATTATAATTCTAGATATAAACCTTCCCATTACAAAAGCTTTTAAGGTATGGAACAAAAATGATATGACCACTTTCTCACAGGTATACTTGCATTCTACAGAAGAAAGAGATAAGCAAAACAACAGCTAACAATACAATAATGAGGGCTTGGTCCATGACTCATATTATCAGATGTTCCTGCAGTATCAAAATACTAAAAATACTGAGGACAAAAGCTAATGACAAAAAGGGTAAAAAATAAAAACTGAAAACTTTTTTTGAAGAAATTTGTAGGTGTAACGCGTCCGCCTTTGAGTCCAATTCTGCTACAGATACAGCATAAGTTGTCATTTGCAAAATGAGACACGTTAGCTGTTGATGATAAATATTCTGTCAAAATAAGATATTTGTGTTAGTAAAAAAAAGAAGTATTAACAAAAGTAAAGAAGCAGTTGTCATAAGGAAAGAGAGGCTTTGGAAAGCCTCAAGAGCTCTAAAAAAGAAAGTATTGACACGCTTATACTTGAGATGATTGGGACCACCAACCAGTTTAGAGACAGAGAGCTATGAAGGAATGACTTAATGCTCATATAATTCTAAATGCATCAGTATAACTAACTAGAAATAATAAAGCCAAACATTTTTACCTAGAAAAGCAACAAGATTTGTAGTCAGAAAGCTCAGATGCCAATCAGTGTGGTGGCTGCAAAGCTCTCAGTTTTCAGGATTCCAAGCCAGAGTTAATTACCAAAGCTGACTGAGCTGGCCTCTTCTACCAGCTTCACTTGCTGCTCAGTTATGAAGCAGAAAGTAAAATCTCCTGCTGTGCAACAGGTTTTATTGCGCTACAGGAAAAAAAACTGATTGATGACTCAGGTTTCTCCTGAAGTCCCCTGACATTTAAGCTAGAAGGGAGCTGACTAAGTACCTTCAGCATCCTGGGCCACAATATAAAAGAGATGTCTTATCATAATTTCTTTCCTTCCCATGGTCCTTACAAGAGAATGCCACACCGCTGCCTTGCTTTGAAAAGAGTCTATCAAGACAGAGATCACAGAATCACACAGAATTGTCGAGGCTGGAAAAGCCCTCTGAGATCATCAAGTCCAGCCTACGGCTCAACACCATCACAACGTCTAGACCACAGCACTAAGTGCCACATCCAGTCTCTCCTTAAACACCTCCAGGGACTGTGACTCCACCACTTCCCTGGGCAGATGGCTCAGATGGCTCTGAGGAAAACAACTTCAAGCCCAGCCGAATTGTAATGTTAAAAATTGAGTTATCAAGCAATTTTAAGCATGAATTTGATCACTGTCAATAAGGGAAGAGATCCTGAATATGCCTGTTCTCTACATGAGCACCTAAATCTCACCATAAAATGTCATATTAGATACCTGAGATTTGTTTTTGTAACTTTTCAGAGTAGAAATGCGGTGAAATTCTGGCCCCACGAAGTCAAAGGGAGATTTGTCAGCGGCTGAAGTCTAGGTCAGGATTTTATGTATGTTTGTGCTGCGTTTTGTGCAATAACAACTCAGAGAGCTACTTCAGATGCCAAATAAATATCAAGGTTTCCCTAGAGTCTGGAATTCTTTATTCTAAGTGATTCTCCCCAACATTAATGCAACCACCATTCTCATAAGTTCTGATTGTCTCATTAATTTCTTTTCATGCCACTTTGAGTTATACATCACGCTTCAAAGTCATTATTTGTAACTGACTGGTCTCCACAAAGAGAAATATTATAGGGTATTTTTCAGGTAAATGATTACCGCTCAGAGACAGCAAAGCTTCTGGCTAAAGTGATGTGGAAAAGACTGCAGGAAAGCAGGGAATACTTTTCTTTAATCAAAAAGGAAGGCCTTAATTCTCAGAGACTTAAATTTTCTACTCTTAGAAAACCAGAATAAAAACTATTTCTCCCTAAAAGCTACATCACTGTTCTCGGGCTTTTCATTCTCACTTATTATATCCCCTTTTCAGGGACAAGCTCCTTGCTTTTTCAATGTAATTTCTTCTCTTTTTATTGACTCAAAGTGGCTTCTTGACCTGGACTGTGTTGGGTGACTAGCCATACACTAGCTTCACCTCCAACACCAGAAACCACCACCTCAGTCCCTCAGCCTCTTCTGCACCTCTTTTACCCAGTAAAGTACTCACACGGAGTAATCACATCATGGTGAGTGTCTGACCTGGAGTGAAAACATTTTCAAACCATAGGGCTATTCCAGTCCATTATTACTCGGTATTGCAGGAGATTGCAAACAAGGCAAATGCTTAAGAGCACGTCCCCCTCCCTCCTCCTGACAGGCAGTTGGATGAGCAGCCAAGACACTCATTTTCAGTTTATGAGGTGGATTTTCCTGATAGATAACAGTGTTGACCTTGGCTGGACACCAGGGTACCCCCAAGCTGCTTTATCATTCCCATCCTCAGGAGGAAAAGGGGGAGAGAAAATAACACAGGAAAAAACCCTCATGGATCAAGACAAAGGTGGTTTAATAAAGCAAAAGCAAAGGTTGTGCATGGAAGCAAAGGAAAATAAAAGATTTATTCTCTGCTCCCCATCAGCAGGCGATGTCCAGCCACTTCCCAGGAAGCAGGGCTTCAGTAGGCATAGTGTTTGCTTCAGAAGACAAATGTAGGAATAACAAATCCACCCCCACCCCCCTTTCTCCTAGCTTTTATTGCTGAGCAGATGTCATATGTATGGAATATCCCTTTGGTCAGTCTGGGGCAGCTGCCCTGGCTCTGCCCCCTCCTAAGATCTTGCCCACTCCCAGCCTAATGGTGGAGGGGGAATGTTGGAGAGACAGCAGCCAGTTGTGTGAGCCGCAGCCAAAGCACTGGTGTGTTATCAACAACCTTCTAGGTCCAAATACAGAGTACGGCACCGTGAGAGGGAAAAATAAAGTCCATCTCAGCCAGACCTGGGGCAAGGCTACAGCCTTTCTTCTGGTTGGGCTCATTCTCAGTCTTTTACCTTTGCAGGAAACTAAATTCTCTCATGGCCACCACCCTTCATCAAATTTGATTCAAACTATTTGTGAAGGGACAGGACCTTGAATGACAGTGAGACATGCACACATACTGTGCACATACATAAAGCACAATTACATTTCTGTTAGAAACCAGGTCACAACCACAAAAGCCAATGACTGCCCAAATTCTTCATCAGTCAGCAACTGTTCATAAACATCTCACGGAATGAACTTAATGAAAGGCATTTTTCGGATCACACAGAGTCTGAAAAAACTTTTTTTTTTTCCTACTCATCTCATTTTTTTTCTGGAGCAAACCCAGAAATATGCGACCTCTGTGCATAATGACAACTCAACGACACGGCTCTCATTCTGAATGTCGAATATGAAATGCTCACCGTGAACTGCTGAAAAATAATCCTCAGGCCATGATTATTCATAGAAATTATTTGGTGGGTAATTTCAATTAAATAAATCCAAGGAATCAAGAAAAGGAGGCTAAACTAACAGAATGCACTGTTTATGATGAATAATTCATTTGGAGGAACTTTCTTCCACACACCATTGAAGAAAGTCAGCTCAAGGCATAGGGCACTGGAGTCCCTGTTTGAGGTCTTAATTGGGGGCTTTCATGATGAATCACTCCGGGCTGGCCCTCTGCCCAGGACTGAATTTCAACCATTGCTCCTGCTCTTCACATATGCTAGATATGTCATTAGCACAGTGGGATTTGGATTCTTCCAACTTCGCTGGCATAAAAATAATGATACAGAGCAATTTCATTATGTCACTTTTACTACTAATAAAAGAGGGGAAGAAATCTCTCACATAAACCTACCAAACTTTCAACAGTGAACATTCATCATACCCATAAACTGCATTATGCAAATATGAGCCTCATTATGAAGGCACGTCCATTCAGCAAACCAAGAAGATCTGATAATTTCAGGAAGATTCTCTGAATTACTAAAAACACTTGTGTGCACTTGTGCATGCATGATGGGATTTTTCCGGTTAAATATATTCACAGTACGTAAGACATAGGTTATGACTCTGAGGAAATCTGAAAAATTGCACTTAGAAATGGTAGTGGTAAACAATGCTGTAGACATTCACCCATTTGAAATGAAAGGAATGCTAAATCCATTGTTGTCATAAGGATTGAAAAAAATAATTTTCTTTGTTCTTAATGCTCGGCAATGTCATCACAGAATATCTACCACGAGGAAGATTCATCTTCCTGTTCCTGTCAGACAAAAAGATCCATTGACATGATGAAACAAAGCACTTCCAAAAATATTTAACTCACTCAATAAGGCCTAAGTGCATGCTTTTAAGTTAAACATTTGTTCAAAGATTTGATTCATATCCTAAATGAGTAGGAGTCTTTCCTCTGACACCAAAGGGCTACCACTGTGCTGAATAGGAAGAACGTGTCCCATAAATTTCAGTTGTCTTACAGTACTTTGCTGGATCCTGGGGTAAAAGGTGTATGTGTACAAGGACAAGTGAGATCTGTTTTTCTATGCAAGAAAGAAAAAGAAATTGGCTAAAGCTAAAATAAAAGTGCAGCCTTAATTACATAGTGGTGAGGCTGTCAGTATCCCCAGTGCACAAGCTACCTGGGATGCTTTCGGCCACACAGCCTCTCTACCACATTTCCTGCTTAAACAAATATTACTGGTATTATAAGTCACAAAATTCACTTCTTATTTTTAAAAAAGTTAGGATTCCACATTAATGATACACACCATCAGAAATTGATAGTTCTGCTGCTGCGTTTTGCACCACCAAAGTAAAACCATGCTGTGCTGTCACAAAACAGATTACTCCTGATACACCGGAACAAATCATGGCAAAAAGTCTTTGCAAAAGAAATTATGTTGCAATTAGATAATGGGTCTCAAAAATCTGTATCCTTGCAGGAAGCAACAACTGCAAGAATTAAAAAGCATGTTGGTTTTAAGCTGTGGTTCATTAAGCTCTTTTAGTAATACAGCAGGTAGCCATGAAGTGTCCGTAAACAAGATTCTGAAGTAGCACATGGCCCTCCAGATGCTGCAGTGGCTGGGGAAAAGGGAGACAAAAAATGCATCTGGAAACCAATGAAACTCATCACAGGTGACAGCAAAGGCAGGAACTGACTGCCAGCACAAAGCAACTCAGTAGACACCACGCACGACCCAGGAGCTACCGTCACACAGGAGTGTCCCTCTATCCCCAGACTGGTGCATCCACCAGCTCTCCTTCCACGGAGACTTCATCACAGACATCTCCCTCCTCTGCCTCTCCTGGGCAGGCACCGCACCCGTTCGCTGTTGCTGGGCAGCACGGGTGAGCAGGGATGGATGCCAGGGCCACAGAGGGCAGAGCCTGCCAGCTCCTTCCTCCCCGTCTTTCACGTTCACCCTCCTCCCCTCATCCCTCACCCGTTTCTTGCCCAAAGAAAGCAAGTGAAAGCTTCCTCTTTCACCCTCTCCTTTACTTCACTCTCCAGTGCTGCTGGATGAGATAAAACCTTGGATTACAAGTAACAATTATTTTGCACACTGCTCACTGCTAAATCTGGAAACTGTTTATTTCCTTAATAATTACTTTTATGTGAGGCACAAAAAATATCCCGCTTACAGTACAGGAAATGTTCCAAAACCATGTGTGTACAGAAGGAGAATGCCTCCAGCCACAAACAGGCACACAGAGAAATATCCCCTTGGAAAGCAAGAATACAGGGTACCTGTTGAATTGCAGTGATAATTATCCCGGAACTCTAAAAGCTGACATAGACGCATCTCATCTCATGCAGTTCAGGATCACAGGATGATGAGCACATGAGAACTAAATTGACAAATTTCCATTGTCTCACCACATCTATTTCTACCACATGAATAAAATCCTCCTTACTCACCACCAGCACCCAGACTACCTCTATAGTTTCTATCAGTAAAACTTAAATTCTGCCCTGCAGCCAACTCAGGGTGATTTCTGCTTCAGTCTTTATTCCACAAGACTTAGTGGATATGTTCCTTCTTCATTTATACACAGATAAATAGAAACAGATAAGCTGATAGGTAAAGACGCGTACGTTGTGTTCAGTATCCATCTGCAGATACAATGTGGAGAAAGAAAACAAGCTCCACATTTCACGACTTTTTCGGCTCCTCGATATCTACTCTCACAGAAAGACAACAGCATAATGTGCAGGAAGGGTAACGATCTGTGCCAAATTTCACGTGCTTCTGCTTTATGCCATGGTCTGGCTTGGTTTTTGCCTGCCATCAGACAGACAAAGTGGTGGCTTTAGGACCATGCAGGAGCCAAGAGCTGCTCTGGTGTATGTACCAGCATAGGACAACACAGACTATGTTGGTAAAGGCTGGTATCAGGCAAGTATTTAGTTCATACTTGCTCTGCAGCAGCCTGGGAGTGCCCCCACGGGAGACAGGTATGGGATAATTAAGGGCTCTTAAGCCAGCAGACAAGGATATTACAAGGATAAAAATTTCAAACTGAAGGTAGGCAAATGCAGAGTTGTAGAGAAAGCGCTATTTTTTACCTGTGGGAGATGAAAGCTATTGGAACAATTTAGTAAACATTATGGCAGATTTTAATCATAGACAATTGCTAAAATATGCCTGGATATGTTATTGGTTTTTCAGGTTTTTCTTTTTCCTAGGTAGTATGATCTAGTTTAAACAGGAATTAATTCCAATTTAGCTGGTGGCCTGGGCTATGCAACATCCAAAAGCCACAATAGTTCCATTAAGCCTTATAATCTATGAATCTTTAAGTTTATAAATCTGTATTCAGTCTTCATTACTTTGCTCCAAAAAAAGAGGATGAGAGAACACAATGAAGTACTTGGGAAAAAAAGAAAACTTGCCAATGCCTAAAAATCAGGTGTAACACAGAGTTTTCTGATACCTTCGTGTGCTGCTGTATCAACCTGCCTCCTGGCCTGCTGCTCCTGGAGGCTCCCAGATAGTCACAGCCTGAAAGAGTTCCCGCATTCAACATGCCAAGTAAAAAGGCAGTAAAACAGGTGTGGGGGGAAAAAAGTTGTTCTTTTATACTTGGTGGTTTTAATTGCAGGGATTATAAAATACTTCAGGCACGCTGAGAAATCATGACTTTGTTCCTAAATAAAAAGCTATAGTTATTTTTTTTTTTAATCCTTGTTCCTCCTCCTACAACAGCGGCTATTATATGCATGCATTTGCCGCGTAATAGAATCAGTATCTTCTCTGTGTCTTATTGCTGTTGCAATCCCCTGACATGCTGTTCCTTCCATCCCACATGAATCTGGCAATTACTGCTGAAGCATGCCATGCGTACACTTTCCCTTCCAAGGCAGCATCAGCAGTTACCAGAAACACATTTCTTACATACTAGTAAACACAGGCAAGTGGGACAGTACACGTTGCCCCATGAGCCAATTCCAGGATGTGATCCTTGCTCGCCAGAAAGCTGCACATCACTGAAACTCACAGGCATGAAACAAATGTACGCGGTGAGATGAGAGGAAAAAAAAATGCATTGGGCTTACTTCTGCCTTTAGCTTTTGCTGCGTGTTGGAGAGAGCGCTGTGAGTTCTGGCAACGCTGTGCAGGGCTGCTCAGGTGAGCTGAAGGTAGGTTGTAGGAATGTGTGTGTGCCTCTGTGCATGTGTCAGTGTGGGCAGATATGTGTACAAATATGCTCCCTTCAGAAAAGCAAAGCAAAAAATCAAACTGAGTCTACTTTTACCTTCTCTTTTCAGGCTCATGCCCTTAGACTTGTGTTAGAAAGATCTGAAAATAAGATTTGTTCTGTAACTAGTCCAGTTTTGCTCTCCAAACACCATATAATGTTTAAACCAGAAAACAAGCAAAAAAATAATAATCTCACAGAATAATAATCTGGCTGCTGGTGTATTGCAAAATCCCACATCTGCTACACATTTTTTTTCCTGATCTTAGCAAATTTTTTCTCCCAAAATCAGCTGGATAAAGAAATGAAGCAGCTCTGAGCGTATTTCACAATCCCAACCTTGTTGAAATTCATGCGGCACCACACCAAAAGCGCGCTCCAGCGTGGGATGCTCCTGCTTTTTCCACAACCTCTCCAAATTCTAGATAGGGATGTCGCAGCTGCTCCAATCCTGAACGCACACTCCAGTACCATTCCTGCCCAGCAGCACTGCAACAGCATCTGTGCTGGCTGCTGCAGGATGACCTTTCCCGATCTCAAGCCCCTCATTAAGAATAGACAAAACATTGTTGCTGCTCTTAAATTATGGGCTCTGATACTTAATGGCTAAAGAATAACAAAAGGGCAGCACCACTTTCGCCAAGTCCAGCACTCTTTTGGCAGCAAACCTCTGCGTTCTAAAGACTAAGTGAAGTGCATGCAGCTCCCTATAAAAACGCAGCAATAACGCACCCTGCACTTTTAAAATTCATTGTGAAGTGTCCTTTTCTTCTTTTTCTTTCCTAGTGTGAACCCAAAGTTGTACCTTCTAGATAAGGGACCCAGAGCAGCCATCCTTTCCCACCAAACAGACCTGTGCCCAGAGCACGGTGCTTAATCAAAGTCACAATAACCCGCATCCAACCTCTTTTTAAAGGCAGCCAAACGTTCTACCGTAACACCGCGCGGGACTAGTCTAGCCAGTGTGAATGATCACGTTAGATGTTGGTGCGAGCTGCCCAGCGCTCGGGTGAGCTAAAGGATTCCGGCACAGGAATTACTGAATTACCTGCCAGCCCACTTCGGTGGAAGGTGTTGAACTTCCCTGAATGTGCCGACAACGCCGAGGTGCTGGACAGAGTTCGGCAATTTGGGGGA
>NW_009732230.1:88679-110396 GCF_000703405.1 Apaloderma vittatum | reverse complement strand
TTCAGTGATTTCCAATGACAGGACAAGGGGCCGTGGGTTTAAGCTATAACATAGGAGGTTCCACAAAAATATTAGGAAAAACTTTTTCCCTGTGAGGGTGACAGAGCCCTGGCACAGGCTGCCCAGGGAGGTTGTGGAGTCTCCTTCTCTGGAGACATTCAAAACCCACCTGGACACATTCCTGTGTGACCTACTGTAGGTGATCCTGCTCTGGCAGGGGGGCTGGACTAGATGATCTTTCGAGGTCCCTTCCAATCCCTAACATTCTTTGATTCTGTGATTCTGTGAATGACAGCTGTTAGCAATACCTGGAAGATGTCTGCCCCACCCCCTGCTTCCCTGCAGGGCCACTGAGAAATATATTTATATTGAGAAATACCTTTATATTAAACTTAAATTACATGCTATGCTAAACTGGATTTACAGGAACCTAAAGAACTTAATTTAGTTTTGGATACATGAAAAATCCTTCCACTTTCATTAAAATGATTTTTTACAAATTGTACACAAAATACCCTTGGATAATTCTCCAACCAAGGGTACAACCCATTCTCTTGGACAGCAGGTATGTTGCTGAGACATCCTTTGATTTAGCTACCTTTATGTTTCTTAGTATCATTCCCTGAAGCATCACCTCTGGAAGATAGTGCTCTTGGGTATTGCAGTCTACATTGGGAATGCAGATTTATAGATACCATCATCTCTCTCATTCTCAGGAGTCTGAGCCCCAGAATATAATACCACAGTAGTTATGCTGGGGAAACCACAATTTTCATGTGACTACCTGACTTGATAGAGATCTGTGTGCTTCTGTTCCTTATCTGGGTCCAAAGAGAGAAACTATAGTATAAATCTCTGATTTTCGAAATCTGGCTGCTGTTAACATGGTATAACCTTAGAAGTTTGTCAATACATTCTTTTTGCTTGTTCTTTCTGGATCAGGAATGCTTTTTAGAAAGACAAGCACAAAATATTTTCTTATCAGGGAAGACATTGGTGGAATTTGGAAATACATTGGCTCTGGGTAACTCAAGTATATATTTAACATTTCAAACTAATATAAATACATTTTTTTTACTTATAATCTGCACTTTCCTTAGATGACTCTTTATACTTCTTTTGCATGTGTATGTGAGGCAAACAGATGAAAACTGGGAGGGCAGGCAAACAGACCAATAGCATTTTACAGAAATTGCTCTGATGAAATTCACTTTTAATGATCTATGTATTTTTGATAGCTAGGGCCTGAATATTCAGCAAGTATAAACCAGCATGACTCAAACTTGACTCATATCAGCAGCAATACTCAGGCATTTAAATTTGCATTTTAAAATGAAAATGGAGCCTATTATTCATACAGCATAGGAAATGCCAAAATTCAGAGCCCACAAATCCTCTAATCATCACTTTTCAGCTAGTGGAATGCAAGAGAAAAGGGCAATGTAAGTGAACTATCACTGTGCTTTTGAATTGAAGGATTTTTATTGTATTACATGGTGGGGGGACACTCTCTTCCCCAAAGAATAATGAATCTTTTAGACTCGTTATGCTCTTCCAGTTCAATGGCATTTTCTTTAATTTAATGCTTATTACCATTTAACTGCTTTTAAAGTTGCCAGGCAAATTAACGCACTGCCCTGAACTGCTGCCTTGGGATTTATGTTGGTTAAATCCCTCAAATGTCATGTAATTTTTGTTTTCTACTTCCAACACAGGTCTTACAAAACATTTGGAGTGCAACTCATCTCATCTGTCTTGTATTCTTGTTGTTATATTTTGCCAAGAGACAAAGGCAGTAACTGAGAGTTTTGCTCTCAGTAAATGTGTGTGGAATGTGCAGTGAGGAAGGAAACAATGATACAAATGTTTGCTCTAACTACTGGGAAACAGTACAGCAATGATGGGTTTCATATTTTTGTTTTGTACATATAATTTAATCAACAATTAAAATGCTATTAATGAGTAAGGGCTGTTGTCAGATACTCAATTAACTTTGATGATGAACTCCTAACTCATTTTTCCTTAGGTGATTATTCAGTTGAGAGTAATTGCAGGAAAAACTAGGAAGAGATACGTATTTTAGAATGATATTATGACCCTGCTCTAGCCTCTTCTGTCATATAAAACAGAAACAGAAACTGGAAAACCCCTAAATTTTGTGGAAGTGCTGTGATAATTTGGGATCTGAAAATAGTTTTGAATCGAAATTTCTTAGATGTGTTCAAGCTCTCCATGGGAGCATGCCCTCAGACTTACTTTGAGTGGACCCCCTATATTCTTTTTTCTTCTAACTACTACAAAATTTTAAAATTACCTTGTACTAAATTTACAGCTGGCCGGTTCAAATTAGTGGCCTCCTGTGAGGGGAATCCCATGCTGGAGCAGACTAAGAGTGAGAAGTCCCTCCCCTGCAGAAGAAGGAGTGGCAGCTACAACATCTAATGAACTGTCTGCAACCCCCACACCCCTCTTGGCAGGAGGATGTGGAGGATTCACGGGTAAAATTAAGCCCCAGAAGAAAGGAGGGGTGGAAGGAAAGTATTATTCTTGAGATTTGATTTGATTTCTCATTGCTCTTCTCTACTTTGACTGTTAACAAAATTAGTTGATTTCCCCAAGTTGAGTCTGTTTTGCCCATGGGAGTGATTGCTCCTTGTCCTTATCTCAACCCATGAGCACATTATACATTCTCTCCACTGTCTAGCTGAGAAGCAGGAGTGCGAGAGAGGCTGTGGTGGGCACCTGGCCTCCAGCCAGGGTCAAAACTACTACACTCCTTCAACTTTTTGACATCCTCTTATATTCAGTACTTAAAATTTCCAGACACAGGTGCTCTTTCATGGTAGCTGTGCCTGCAATCAACACAGTTTTTAGGAAAAGATAAGCATGGAGTTAGTTGACAGGATTATAAAGATTCTGTCTCTTTTAACCAAAGGGTGATGTGGTAAAAACCGGTGTGGAATAACATTTACTTCATCCTGCTCAGGATGAAATGAGCTCAGTGCAGGCTGCAAAGAGAGAGATTAAAGAGCTTTTGACATGCCTTGTGTGGTCCTGCCTCTCGGAGGTGCTGCAGCACTGTTACTTCTTCCTATGCCTCGTGATGTGGAGAAGACAAAAAAGAGCTTTTTAGGTGATCTCCTCACACCAGGAAAAGACTTTCTGGTGGACCTTTCCAGAGCAGTATGGAGATAACCAATCCTACATTTTTATTTTTTTTCTCTGAGGGAAGACTAAGCTCTGTGCAGTACTCTCTCTTTGCTATAAAGGATGTTTGTCTGAAGCCCTGTCTCTAACAAGTCAGTGCCTGTGATCTGAGATGTGTTGTGAAAGTTGATGGCTAATTGTTTTATGCAATAATCCCAGTTGCTGTCTGGAACATAAGCTCTGGCCAGGCATGAATTTTTTGGTGCACTACTGTTGTTGCACTGTCAATAAAATCCGAGATAGTCTATAATTATTTTTTTTTCCCCAAGTAATTTTGTACGAAAATGTCGATGGGGTGCAAATAAAGGCTTATACATTCCTTAGACATTTTTGTGCTCTCTGTTCAAAACTATGTCTGCTCTTTTTGGATTTTACATTGACATTTTAGTGGGTTCAGCTCAGAATACTTCAAAAGAAAAGGGATTACTGTGAAGCTTAGTGCAGGGCCTTTCAGATGAGACCTTTACACAGGATCATAGTTGCTCTACTGGCCAACTAAAGTTCTCACCACACTCTATAATAGAAATATGTTCATGACTCTGGTAAAGCAGACAGACTCTAAAATGGAAAAAATTAATCATGTCAGGGGTTCCCCTCCGCAAGGTTTTGGCTGTTTTATACTATAGGCTATTTTTTAAGCTGAGTGAAGTGATATCTACATAGGCAGTAGAATGGTGTATACATGGTTGGGGAGAAAAACATAGATTTCCACTTTAATATAGATTCATATTTTTTCCTGCAGTATAAATTTCAGGCTGTATGTCCTTGCATGAAGTGTTACCTACATACCACAGATAATTGCAAAAAACCAAAACCAAAACTGAAAAAGCATCTCTTTTCCCCTGGTCTCTTGTCAGGTGTGATATACTATTTTAATATAGAATGGGTTATGGTGTGTTGCTTCTGGACACTTCAGCAATTTCCTTCAGGGCTATTGCCAAGCTTTTGTCTCCTTTTATTTATACTTTGTATTCTTGCTAATGTGTACTTAAATGTTGATGTCGATACTTCTGCTCCATTTATTTCATATCATTGGGTAAACACACGTGTTTCCATGAGTATTAACTTTATAAAGTTTCCCCACTTGCTTTGTGCACTCTGTATTGTCTTAATTTTTTTTAATCATTTTTTCCTGTCATGGAGGAAACTATTCCTGCAGTTTACATTTAGAAAATAAACAACCATTGAATGTTGTTTCTGCAGCCTTTTTACAAACATTTTGAGAACTTGTTATTTTGGAAGTCAGAGATGAGGTGGCTGGGGAGAACTGATATTTCTAAGATAGGTTATAGTCTTGATGAAGGTCTTACATTACCCTCAGAGGGATTGCTAAGTCTTGGTAGAGACTTCAGGATTATTCTCAATGTGCTTTCTCTCTGCATTGTTTGCTTAGCACTGCAGCAGTCACGCAATGGATGAAGATTGGTTATTTGTCTTGTCAATCTGTCTATAGAGAAGTGTTACAACAAATGGAGAATGCCTGTAAATTTATTAACTTAATTATGATCCAAAAACTATTCAATGCTGGGAAGTAAAATTAAATTGAATGATAGTGATTAAAGATGGTATCAGTCCCCCGTACTCTGTAAGCCTTGCTGATGCTTCTGTTTCCAACTTCCTTTGAGCTACACAGAGAAAACACATGGGGAGATATCCTGATATTTAGCAAAATGCCTGCTTGGGATTAACTGACCTTTCCTATAAATCCGACGAAAAGTTTCCAGCTGGGCATTTCTCATATGCAGGCAGTAAGAAAATGAGTTGGAATTGCTCTCTGAAGCAAAACATTAAACATATATTCTCTCCCTCCCTCCCTCCAGTGTTCTCTTATACTAAAATAGTGCAAGAGCTAGTACTGCAGGTAAACCTTCAGAAAAGGTGTTTCAGCTCCAGTGTTTTGTCTTCCTTTCATAGCAAGCAACTATGCATGACTTCATATTAATGGTTATTTATTTGCAAAGGAAGCTACTCCTTGGATGCCATGAAGGAAAAGCATGAACAGACACAGTGTACTAAATAAAACTATTACCATGCTTTTACCTACATGGCTAGCCAGTAGAAAAAGCATAAAAACATGTTTTAACAGCTTATATTGGTAAGACACATGCAAGTAAGTCTGTTTGATTCAAACCATCTCTCATGCAACTTGATCTGATTTAGGACTGTTTAACAGCTGAACTATTCCACTGCTGTGTATAATAATGATTCCTCTTTCATGTGTCAGAACAAACTCACTATCTTTACTAGGATTGTTCCTGTGCAAAACAGAGATAGCTGACAACAGTCAATTCCAAGTTAATGGAATATTGCTTTTTGTATGAGACTAACTGCATCCAGGCTCAAGGCAAGGAAGTACCAGTAAGGGCTATCACACGGCCACATGTGAAAACTTCACATTTAATTGAGGGAGGAGCTTAATCTTTCGGCTGCACAGCATTACATTTCCCTGGAATTGCCACCTATAAGAAGCTCTGCATGACCCAACTTTAATGAATGCCTTCAGAAGCAGTGCCCTTATGCAGAACAGATTTATTTTCTTCTGCAGACTCAGCACAGTCTGAGTGGTTAGATCTATGCAAAATGCAAAATGCAAAATAAAATTTAGTGTTCAGAGAATGTGCTATATTTTCCACTAACTACATTCATTTAGGAAACAGCAGCTCTCGTTCTAATCTCAATGGGGTTGCTCATGTTCTGCACAGTGTATGTTCAGACTCAGGTGACAGTTTCATTCTGGGCTACACTTCAAAGAAATGATAAAATACACATTCTCCTCCTCTGTTTTGCCACAGATAATGAGCGCAGGAAAGGCTCCTTCTTGAGCTCTGTGAGAGAAAGCATTGTGTTTTTCAAAAAGCTAGTGACTGAAAGCCAGCATGGTGCAGTTTTATCTTGACACCAACCAACTACTATTTGCATCTGCAAGTAGCAGTTACATGTTATTATCATCTCTGACTTCCTTCTTGGAAGGAACACACGGCCACCCCAGACTCCCTCCCACAATATTCCTGCCATACTTTGCTGTGCTTTGAGTGTGGAGGAAGGTTTCAGCCCCAGTTCTTCTGGAGACAGGCCATTTCTTGCTGCCAGCATGTCTGTTGTTTTTCTTCAGCTTCCCATGGCACCGTCTCAGGAAAGCCACACTTCCCCAGGTCCTTGGTATATCTGTGCTATGTTGTCTGGGTGGGTACAGTATGACAGACAGCAGGATGCTCATGTTCCCCGAGAATCTGAATGTATCAAAGTCCTTTCCTGCAGCTGGCAGGGAACACAGAGCTCTTGCTCTGAGTCAAGTTGTTGGCTGAATTACTTGGACTGGGTTGTTCGATGTAGAGGTTAACATACACTCTGCGAATGTTTGACCAGGTATAATACCTGTGTGCAGGGTTGAAAATCTGTCTTGTGATTTCAGCTTTTCTCTTTGGGTTCCAAGAGCTGACATCATCCTCATTTCTAACCACAGATACCACTGAATTTACCAGAGCTGTTCCACCTCTTTCTGGAGTTTAGCATACTGCCCTGAGATAGGAAATGGGTGTAGAAGTAGATATATGGTGGAGGTGGACCAGGCTCCAAGTATCTTTTAGCCCATTGAAAGTCTTTCTATAACAGGGAACTTCTCTACTAGACCTTGTGCCCCACTATGTGTGTGTACTGCAAGATCAACACAACTCTCTAATGTGATTTTTCTGATCAACTTTTCCATGAAGTAAGACTCACTGCTGTTTGTCGTTGTTGGCTAGGGAAATGGATCAGTATGCGTATTTACTCCTCAAGGATATATGCTTAGAATAACATAGCTGCCAGTTTTAGAATTTATTTGCAACCCTTAACCCAACAATTTATTGAACAATTAATTTGTTTTGGACAAGTTGAGATCAGCAAATAGTGATGATGTTTTTCCAGCTGCAAAAAATATCAGCATTACCCACCTGGATTACCAGATGAACAGACCTCTGCAAGTCCGTTTCTTACCTACTCTCACACTTACGATTCTAATGATATCTCTGTATGAAGTTAATATTCTTTTATTTCACCATTCTTATTGTTATGGAAACTACTCAAGAATAATTAGATCAGCATTAGCAATTCTGGTCAAAAGCACTGAGCAGAGTGACATGGTATCAAATGATTTGGAAGGCTCATTTCATGATAGAATAAATAAGCGTGGTGATTAAACTTATAACAGGGGAGCATGTGAGGAGGTGGATAAAATGATTCAGGGTGTGCCAAGATAGAACTCAGAGAATTAAAAATAAACTTTCTTAAAAATGGAACGAGGGACAAACCCCTCTTAATACAAGATCTGGTAACTTACTGGCAGAAAAGGGTGTGCATATTGTCTTGTAGTATCATGGACAGATATAGCTGAGGGTGAACTGATTTGACTTTTTGTAGCTTGGTGATGTAATACTGCTCATGGCTGTAATCTGGGCTTCAGATCATAAATTTTCTGTTAAAAAATATTTGATTGATTATCTCTTACTGTTGTGAAGAGTATCTTAAAAGTATAAAGCAGATAATGAAACTAAAATTTGCCCAAGACTGTGAGCAGTCTGACATGTTGTCTGGAACACAAATGTGCGACTATCTGCCAGTTCTCGATGGCTCTGCTCTGCTAGCCCGAAGGGCTGCCTTTTGTCTGCAGTGTACCAGTTGAGTACACATCTCTGTTTCACTTATCCTGGTATTTCTGTGTACTGGACCAAGAAGTGTAGAGAGGAAGAAGGAGACTTCTGGAAACTTTGTGAAAGAGATGAAGAGAATAAGCAAATTTTGTTTTTACATAGCTTACTGAAGTTTTTTTCTGGATCGTAGTACTACGTAACTCAAATGAAGATTATAAGGCACAGTAAATATTCTTTAGCGTATGCAATTACAATTTATTATGAAATCCTATTTTAGATATTTAACCCATAGTGGAAATTCTGCAATATTTTTCCCCCCATCCACTTTTTTAGATGAATAGTTCAAAATAACATTGTTCCAGATTTGCAGGATGTAAAATAATAAACCAGTAAGACAGGATGATGGTGCATTAATGGGCTATAAATACATACTTGAGGTACACTGTATATGTAAGGCTGAAGGCCAAGGGCTTTTAATCACTGTAAATGACAGTTAATGATCTATTAGAATGTAACTAGATATTTATAACTTCTGTATTATTAAAAATAAATATGACTGCCATAATCTTAGCAAAAATAAAAATATATTATGTTCAGAGATGAAAGCCAAGCTATTAATTAAACAAAGAATAAAGAAGCAATACTTCTGGAATGTTTCTAAATATTTGCTAATTGTGCTTACTACTTGTAATAGGTATAACATGGGCTTTATTTTACCAGACTCTGCTTTTTCATCTTCTGTGAAGATTTATTCCATATGATTCTGTATGTATTTCCATTCCTCCACAGGAATTGCCCAAAGATACAGTTAAATACTCTTGTCTAGCCTGTCACAGAATCACAGATTCATAGAATGTTAATGGTTGGAAGGCACCTCTGAAGTTCATCTAGTCCAGCGCCCCTGCCAGGGCAAGATCCCCTAGGGCATCCACACAGGAACGCGTCCAGGCAGGTCTTGAAAGTCTCCAGAGAAGGAGACTCCACAACCTCTCTGGGCACCCTGTGCCAGTGCTCTGTCGCCCTCACAGTAAAGAAGTTTCTCCTCATGTTGAGGTGGAACTTCCTATGTTCTAGCTTACACCCATTATTCCTTATCCTATTACTGGGCACCACTTTGAAGAGACCAGCACCTTCCTCTTGACACCCACCTCTCAGATATTTATATACATTAATAAGATCTCCTCTCAGCCTTATATTCTCAAGACTAAAGAGCCCTAGTTCTCAGTTTCTCTTCATAGGAGAGATGTTCAAGTCCCTTAATCATCCTTGTAGCTCTCCATTGGACTCTCTCCAGTAGGTCTCTCTTGAACTGGGGAGCCCAAAACCAGACACAGTATTCCAGGTGTGGTATCACCAGGGCAGAGCAAAGGGGGAGGAGAACATCCCTGGACCTGCTGGACACACTTTTCTTAATGCACCCCAGGATCCCATTGGTACTCTTGGCCAGAAGGTCACATTGCTGTCCCATGGACAACATCAGACTCATGAGGAATGGAAAACATCATCTAAACTGAATGGATTTGTAAAAGCCACTCATGTTAATTTAGTATGGTTTGGCATTCAGAAGGTGAACACACCATTGTTGTGGATGGGATTCTTGGCCATCAGTACATTGAGTGGATAGATAGGAATTTACACGTACGGTGGTTAATTTCCCTGGAGCACAGATAAGATTAGTGACATAAATGATTACTGCCATGGTAATTGTTTCATGTTTGTTTCAACTGAAAAGATATAACTAGAAGACATGGAGCTCAAAATATGATTTTTAACGTGTTTTTTTTCCTGAATGAAAATGCATCTGTTGATCTAGAAGTAAAAGGGAAAACTAAAATACAATCTTGTAGAACAGAATTCTAGTTGTAATGCTACAAGTCTTTGAAAAAGTTATTGCAAAGAATGATATAAGAATAAGGTGAAATGAGAACAGAAATCTAATGGATGTCTGCAAGAATACACAACCCAAATATCAATTAGGGGATTTCTTTATCTTGCATTTTCTCAGTATCCTGTACAAAGAAAATGAGGTAGTTGTCAGTACACCTGCAAAAAATGGAAATGTACGCCATTGAAAACATCCTACAGAAATTAAAGAGAGAAGCTGGAAAAAGGAGGAAGATCTCTGCACCTGTTTGGCATGGATCGATGGGACCAATGCAGTCTGAGGTAGATTAATCCTTTTGAAAAAGTAGAAAGTCAGACAAACAATTGCCCAAACTTGAATTGAACCTTGATCTTAAATTTGCTTCTCATGTTTGTGCTTTGTTATTTTTGTGATTCAGTTGAAGGCCAGAAGAAGAATGGCCAGAACAGCATATGAAAAACTGTTCTTAAACAGCTATTATTTATAGTTTGAGTACAAGGAAAAAGAATGGAAAATCTTATGAGTAAACATGGGGCTTTTTTTCAGGATGTTCTGTCTAATCTGAAGGCTTAGAGAGACTGAATAGTTTGGAAAAAATAAATCTTTCCTGACCAAATGCTTGTTGCTTTTTACCTCAGCAACTGACAGGAATAGAAGACAAAGGTAAGTGGGATAATAAATAGCAATTTAACTGCTTTTAAGTGAAGATCCTGGAAAACTGAGAAGAAAAATAAAAAGAAACCCTCTGGAAATCTTCTGTCAAGTACAGCTTCATTTTCCTTTTTGTCTTTCTCTTCTATGATTATCTACATGTAAGGGACTAGACAAAAAGGACCCAGGCTCTTCTGGGAGGTGTGAAATGACATGACAAGAGGCAACAGACACAGGTTGGAGCACAGGAAATTCTGTCTTGATAGAAGAAAAAAAAAAAGTAAGCATGGAAAATTGTTGGAACAGGTTGCCCAGAGAGACTATAGAGTCTCCACCCTTGGAGATACTCAGAAACCAAGTGGACATGACTCTAAATATTCTAATCGATATTAGCCCTGGTTTGAGCAGGAAGTTGCACTAGACAGCTTCAGAAGTCCCTTCACTGAAGATTGCTCCATAGTTCTGTAGTTTTAATAGTATTGCCTAAGTTGCTTTCATTGCCTGTGAAATGTTTCCAAACGAAAAAACAGTTATGGATGTGGCAGCTATGGACAAGAACACATTAACTATGAAATATAATGGTATGTTGAATCTAGTTCAGCATGATGATGTGTGAAATTAACATATCAGTGTGGGTTAAGTAGAACAATTAATCCTTTAAATGAAGCGATTTTTCTTGCACAGAAGGTGCAATAGAAAATTAAGACCTGATTTGGTCAATGTTTAACAGTTAAATTGATTTGTCAGTGATTCACCCATAACTTAATTGATACAGGAATATAAATCTGTATATTTATCTCAGTTTCAAATAGGCATCACTTGAAAAGTCTACATTTCAGGGATGAGAGAAACCAATCAGATTACAATATAAATTTTAAAGAGAGAAAATTATGAAATAATTTTTAAGTTAGGAAGTAATCATTAGGCCTGCTGTGAAAAAGGTGTCCTACCATCAATGTGTATGTTCTAGCAGAAAAGGGAATTAATCTCTCAAACTCTCTAGGCCAGTATCTAGCTAATGGATCTAGACTGAACACATCGCAGGGGAGAGGCAGAGAAGCTGAGGCTGAAGCTAATGAAAAGACTAACAGTTTCACAATTTGAAATAAATACTTTTATTCAGATTAACTGAATGTGAATTAGACAGGGAAGTTATGAACCAGGATAACATTACACTGGAATTTTGCTTAAATACATTACAGCGTCACAGAATTGTTGAGGCTGGAAAAGACTTGTGAGATCATCAAGTCCAACCTATGACCCAACACCACCACATCGGCCAGACCAGGGCACTAAGTGCCACATCCAGCCTCTCCTTAAACACCTCCAGGGACGGTGACTCCACCACTTCTCTGGGCAATGCATTCCAATTAACATTTCCTGCATTCCCCATCTCTGGAGTTCACAGGCATGCATTGTTTGTGCAGACTACTGAAATGCTTTTTAAAGTTCTCTTGCAACACTGAGGGAGGTGAGCTTCTGCTGTGCAAAGGAAAAGTATAAGCAGGCAGAAACATGCAGCTGAATATGAGGTCTTGGCATATGAGAATAGTCTTTGCAATCTGCAGGGCATTGACAGTGCTGTGGCTAAACCCGCTTTCAGGTCGGGGACAGAAAATCCCTTCTCTGATCTCTGCTCCTTCTGGAGGTGTGCAGTTCTTCACTTTGGATGTAATAGACTTAATTGCCAGTTATAATACTGCGCAAGTAGCAATTTTGTTTTTGATACTAGAGGGATAAGAAACTTAAGGAAGAAAAGTTTGAACAGCCTCTTGTCTATTTACATGTTTACTATAGGAGGAATAATGTAATTGTGTGTTGTGCTAAGTAGTTATTTTAGATTTACCATTATACTAGCTTTCTAAGAGTTTTTTGGCTGGGTCTGACTTGAGTTCATCTTGAAATAGTTGTGTAGGCACAGCATTTTGTTTATTGGTATTCTATTCCATGTTGAGAAGTATTTGAAAGACAAGTGTATTACAATTTAATATTTGGGACTCAGCAATTTATCTGTGTGTATGTTTTCTTCCTATGTTACTGTGATTTCCTTTAAATAATTCTCAGGAAAAATATGTCTACAAGACACATTACATAGGACAGTAACTCATTTTGTACAGGGGAAGGTTTTGCATAAACAGTCTGTGTCTGCTTCAGCTATTCTCTCAAAGTTAAAATAGCATCAGCCAAGGCACAAAAATAAGATGTGTACATTGTACGTCAGCCAACCAAAACTCTTTGTATAATATGCTTGAATGACTCGTGAAAGAGCTGAATATTATGTGTCTGATGAAATACAGCAGACAGTATTGTCCTAGCCCTCCGCACTCTCATTTGATCACTGGCTAGGTAATTTTTTTGCCTGTTTGACATTATCATTTGGGAAATCCCTTTTTATCTATGACATGTTTTTAAACTAGTATACTCTTGTTAAGGATCTAGTGTGTGTACCTTCCAATATTAAGATAAAAAGAAGAATGTTGCTGTAATCGCGGCCTAAGTTATGGCTCTTAAGCTGTCTGTGCAATGAGAAGTAGGTGAAATGTTTTGACAGAGAAAAATACCTGTTGTCAACTTTGTTTTATCCATGGCTGAGAAGGGAAATGGAAACTATACTTCAGCAGGGTTCAGACTGACGGCTAAAATGATCTTTTGTTAAAACAAAGAAAACTGGTCTGCTTTATGTCTCATTCTTTTTTTCAGTGAAATGAACAACTAAATAAATGAATGTGCTCATGTGTTGGAAAGAAATCTCTAAAATAACATAAATAGTGCCCATGAAAGAAGCATCATTTGCATGATAAAATGGCAAAAAAAAATACACACGGTACAGAATGAATTTTTTCTCTGCGTATTGGTATCAGTCATTTAAAAGTGCATAAGGTATAGTTTCTTTATGCTGTGATTAATTTCAGTGTTTTGTGAAAATGTGGCACTGATGGAAAGAGCTCCACAGTTGGAGGCAACCTGAAGTGGAAGAAGGCTCTTGTGGCCACAGGTCCTTGGGCCACCGTCAACAAGAGACAGAGTAGAAGACTATGTGACCTGTTTTTACTAAAATTGTTCTTTCTGTGTTCAGCTACCTCATGATGTATTACTGTCAACAGCTCACTCCACCTGTCAAGTCCTTCTGCACTGACCTTTCTATTACCTGCAAATTCTATTTGGCTTGCAGATATCTTAAAAGATTGTAAGAAAAATGATCTTAAAAAAACGTTGGCAGTCTTTCCTTGGAGTGTCTTCTGAAATTTCTTCTGTTGATCTCCATATGGGACACTCAGTTCCAAACATGGCACAGAGTAATTCTCAGGGCTAAACGTGTACACCTGAAAACCTATATTATGGAAGGCATGAAGCATTTGTTGGATCACACAAGCCCACTTCCCTCAACTTCTTCCTAGCTTCTGACCATTTTAGTAGTCCTCTGATGGACACTTTCTGGTTTCTCAGTGCCTTTCTGGACCAGGATCAAGGGATTCCAAACTGGATGCAGTGTTTTGGGTGCAGCCTTACCCATGCTGAGTACAGGAAGGTACTCTCTGTGCTGGCCACTGTCCAATGTAACAACAGCCAGTGGTTCTCCTTGCAGAGAAAACAGAGACAATGAGCCACAGAAATGTGACTTAGGGCATGCAGTACCAGATTCTGGGTTCAGAACTGTAAACGGCAGAAATATATTTTAAGACATCATTAAATAATGAACAGATGCAAATTCATGTACATTTGGTGTCTTTTATAACTAAATTGTTTGCATCTATTATGTGAGCTACCTGCCAGAGGCTATTCGGAATTCTTCTAATTATTTCGCACAAGTACATTACAAGACCATGTACATTTTCTCTAATTTTATCCCTTATAAGTAGTGAAAAAAAATAAATACAAATGGGAAATGTCTCTGAATATTTAGTGCATGCTTGTATCTAATACATGGATATTAATTCATTTTTATCTGCAACTGAACTAGTATACACAGAGAGATGTGTACAGTGGTTTTTCATCCTTTTCAGCCTGGCACGAATTTTAGGTAATCTCTCATCAATGATTTGCTTTTGCTAAATTTTTTCGGAAAAGAAAAGTACTAGCTTTTCACTCTGAGTGCAACTAAACAATGAATATTCCCTCAAAGGCACAGGAGTTGCTAGTTTTCAGGAGGCACATCAGTGTTCAACTCTGTGTCCCCCCACTCCCCGCAAATACTGAGAGCCTCAGTACTCTCAGATTGAGAATACTCTATTACTTGTCCAGTAATACAGATTCATTCTTTTTTCAGACTTAGACAGGTATCATAAAAGAAAAGCAGAAGAGGATGCAAAATTTTGGAGTCATGCCTTGCAGTATCTTTACTTTCTTCAAGAAAATCTGAGGAAAATCAAGATGTTAAGAGGTTTCAGTAGTATAACTTTTTTGTACTAAGTTTTCTTTTATGCTGTATTATGAGCCAGTATAATATTATTATGCATATTACTAGCTCTATAATGACAAACTACAATATAATTAATAAATTAGTAGACAAATTTGTATACAAATGTCAGTGTAAAATTGTTACAGAATCTTATATTATCAAATGTATCTATTAATTGAAATTGTATATCAGTATTTTCAATCTAAAATGTTACAGATTATTTGAGACTGATTGATCTTAGATGCTAGAAAATTTCACTATTTTAGTGAAGTTGCTAAACTCTTCAGAACTTTCAGTGCTTTACTATTGACTAATAGCTATTTATTACTATTGCTTACTAAATTGTAAATTTTAGAATTTGCATTATTGATTAGATTTCCCATTAAGAATCAATATTTGTGAGGTATGAAAACAACGGACCTAATATGCAGGGTTAGGAACTTTTGTACTAGAAAAGTACCATAACTGCAGTCACAAAAAAAATGGAACATACCATTTAAATCTATTAGGAAGTTTTAATTTTTTTCCTCAGTATTTACCAGTTGTAATATCTATTAGTACTGTCCTGAATCTGAGCAAAAGGAATATTAAGGATATTGTCCTGTTTTGAGAGCACCGGGATAAAAGTTCTCTGGGACTGTGTGGAAAACATGGCAACCACAATGGGGAACAAGGGGGCAGCTCTGCCTATGGGGAGAAGAAGTTGGGTCAAGTGACCCAAATGTACCAATCAGAGTGTTCCTTCCCATAGTGCTCAGTATAAAAAGGCCCTGAAGAAAAGCTCTAATGGCTTTTTCTACCTGGTGTGCTGTGAGTGTTACCGTTGGCTGTTTGTCATCTCTTCTTGTGCTGATGGTGTTCCCACCTCCTGTTTTCATTCTGTAGAGGAGCACTGTTCATCACCTTCCCCTGCCTCCCCATGTGGGAGTTGCACAGCCACTTCAAGGCTTCCTTTTCTTTTTTTGGGGGCTGTCATCAGGACTCTAGTCTCAGGTGCTCTCAGCTGCTGCAAAACCAGTCTGGGACTTTTCTGCTCCATGCCTAGCTGTCATCTGGAAGGCATGCATTCTATATTAACATATTCTCTTGTATCTTTGAATACATTTGTATACTTATATAATAACTGTATATAGTTCAACTTTTCTGACTGGACTTCTGTTTCCACCATCAGGACAAGATATTCTTATATGAGACCAGTCCAACAAAAATGGACCATGTCACGAGCTGAAATGTGGCACTACTTGCGTGACCATAGAGAAGAAATGAGAAAGTGGGATAAAAACCCTACGTCTGCCTTGTGAGCTTGAGTACATGAGCTACTAGTCAGCATCACCAGACAAGAGAACTTCTGGAAAATGGCTCCTTCAGTCTGTAGTGAAAGTTGTTACAGTTCCAGTACTAACCCATTTATTGATGCCACTATGAGCTAAATAACCACATCTGATGATAGCAAAAGATGTCTTAGAGATTAGAGGGGCTGTGTCTCGAGGCAGGAGTGGATGTGATGATCTGGCACATCAGAACCTAAGAAATATAGAGCTTTGATAGATATCAGTGTAGTGTGCACTCTAATACCATCAAATCACACGGGAAACAAATGTGTCACCATCTGTGGAGTTACAGGAGGCTTGCAAGACCTATCTATTAGAAGCTGAGCTAAGCTTAACCTGACATCACTGGGAAACACACTAAGTTGTGTCTGGCTCTAACATTCCATGCATCCTTGGCATAGACTTCTTCCAGACAGGGTTTTTTAAGGATCCAAAAGGGTACATATGGGCCTTTGGTGTAAGGGCAGTGGAGATCGATGGCAGTAAGCAGCTGTCCACCTTGCCTGGACTTTCAGATGACCATTGCAATGTGGGCCTGATGAAGGTGGAGGAACAAAAGGTGTTGACAGTGTCCATCATAGTCCATCAATGGGAACAGTGGACGAATAGAGAAATTCCCTGCTTCCCATACAGAACCTAATTTGCTTATTAGAGACCCAAGGAGTCACCAGCAGGGCTTGATCGTCCAGTATGGCCAGTACCAAAGTCCCATGAGGAGTGAAGGTTAACTGTTGACTATCATGGCTTGAATGAAGGATTGGCACCCATGAGTGCAGTTGTACTGGACATACTGGAACTCCAGTATAAACTGGAGTCCAAGGCAGTGAAATGGTATGCCACAACTGACATTGCCAATGTGTTTTTCTCCATTCTCTTAGCAACAGAATATAGGCTGCAGATGGCTTTTGCCTGCAGAAGCATCCAATACACCTGGAATCGATGACCTGAGGGATGGAAGGACAGCTTGACTATCATCTCTGAACCGATCCAGGCTGCACTGGAGAAAGGTGAATCCCCAGAGCCTCTGCAATGCACTGATGACATCATTTTGTGGGGTGACACAGCAGAGGAAGTTTTTGAGAAAGGCAGGAAGATCATCCTTCTGTTGGAAGCCAGGTTTGCCCTTAAGGAAGATCAAAGCACTTGCCCAGGAGATGCATTTCTTGGGAATTAAACGGCAAGATAGGTGCTGCCACATTCCTATGGATGTGGTGAATAAGATAACTATGTCTTCACCTGCCAATAAAAAAGAGATACAGTCCTTCCTTGGTCTTACATATTTTTGGAGGATATGTATTCCATCATACAGGAAGATTGTGAGGCCTCCCTGTGAAATATCTTGGAAAGGAAATAGTTTTGCATGGGGTTCTGAAGCGGCATAGGTATTTGAGCAGAAAAAAAATGGGAAATTGTATATGCCATGGCTCTAGGACCTCTCTGAACAGGACCAGAGACTAAAAAATGGTCTACACCACAGCTAAGGACAATGGTTTTAGCCAGGACGTCTTACAAGCTGAGCTCTTCTTAGGGGCCCTTTTATACTGACCACCATGGGAAGGAATACTTTGATTGGTCCATTGGGGTCACCTGATCCATCTTCTTCTCCCCATAGGCACAGCTGCCCCCTCCTTCCCCATTTTGATTGCTGTGTGTTCCAGGCAGCCTCAGGAAACTTTTATCTGTGTTCTTAAACCAGAGCAGATAGGAATACAGAAAATGTAATAGTCTAGATATGAGGCTTCCTACAATTAGTCTCATTGTAAAAGACTAGTGTTTCTATTGGAGGCACGCTATATGCCTAGTACTAGAAAAGTACTAAGAAAGTACTTGAAAAAAAAATCATCCATATTGAAATAAAGTATAAAATGTGGAGAACAAGTGAAGTCAATTCATACAAGCCATCCATGTTTCAGAGTAAATTATTTAAGATGCCTGAGCTTTGGTCAAGAAATAGCAGTGCATCCCATGTGCTTCAGAGCTTATTTTTTTCTGGTAGAGTAGATGACAATACTCAAAGGATGTGGAAATGGCTTTAGTGATACAATGAATCTCATGGTGAAAAATACATGAAATCTGCAGGTGACACGTGGAAAAAATTGCTTTGGACTACCAACAAAACAGAAAATATTTTATAATAAGATTGGTCAGGAGATCTAGTACACAGCAAATCCAGGCTATCCAGATAAAGTATTGCAGGTAGCATGATGTGTATATATAGAATATAGCAGACATTTTGAAAGGTGGAACAAGCTTTAGGATATAACTGGTGCAAATTGCTGTTGCTTAGTGTCATAGCTGGATGTTTTTCTAGTTCAAAGGGATTCTAATAGGAAGCTATTCCTGGCAGTAGGAAGGTCCAGCTCTAACATGAAATCAATCCCTGACATAACTTTGAGGTTGTGTTTTTTTTTTTTTTCTGGAAGCACTGCGACGTGGATTACTTAATCAAGCCCTATAACGGTATAAGATTTCCTCCTGGCTGTTTAACGTTTGCTTTGTAGAGAAAACAGTAGGAACTGCAGAGTTTATACAAAAAACAAAGCCAAATTTAAGTAGTTTTGTTGTGTCTACGCAGGCAGACAATCTTTCTAGAAATAAGGCCATTTTGTTGATGTATGTTAGGGTCTTCAGCTGTAGTAAATAGCCTGAATCTATGGTTAGCAGTGAGCTGCCTGAGAGTTAGAGTGAGAGGAAAAATAGCTACGTTTCTACGTGCTTTTATCTCTGGAAACCATCCCTACATGGTGTTGCTGATCCATTATTTCTTTTTTTATATCACTGAGTTTGAACAGTTGACTGATTTTACCCATTATAAGGTTTAGTAATGTTATGAAAGTGTGGCAGGTGCATTCCCCCTAGCCTGGGATACCTTCCCTTACAGCAGTCACCAGGCAGATTTCAGAGAAACTGCTGGAAGTTTCTGGCTAGTTTTAGTCTAGCCCACCAGCCTGGGTGTACACCTAAGAAGTTGGCTGGTAGCCACCGGAAGGCCGATATGGCTTTAATTGATCACATCTCTGATATGACTGAGCTCTAAAGTGGGGTCCTACTGGGGGCATGTGTGAGCAAGTCCCTTTGGAGCAGCAGGCCCTGCAGCTGGGGCAGGACCTTGGTCTGGGACGCTGGCCAGGGTAACTCCTCGAGGTTGAGAGATCTCATCTTTGTAGAGGTGAGTGTGTGTGCAATCTGGATCATACTTCTAAGCTTAAGAGTTGAGTGTAGTAATTTCTCTTCTCAGCCAATACCAGAACATGTAAATTTGTGTCAGCTTTCGTTTCTTAATAAATACAGTTTAATTGCACTTGTGGATTAACTGGAAATGGGAGGACTCCTCTCAGAAAACCTGAAAAATATGAAGTCTAGTTACTGTTGCTCTCTAACTGGTATGAGATCAAGCTTCAGAATGAAGCTGATAATCAGCTAGATAAGGGACTAATTAGTAGAGCTGGTGTAGTCCAACGGATGTCAACACAAGTTTACATGAGACATTCCTGATATTTGCAGGAAAAGGTAGGCAGACTGAAAGATGCAGAAACATAGCATTTAAATTATATTACAAGAGTTAAATACTCTGCACTGCTGTAATACAACAATGAGGGTAAAGTAATTAACTGGTGTGTGACAGATGTGTGATTGAGGTTGATAACCAGAGGGGAAATGCAGGATATGTTTTACAAAGGACAAATCAAGTGTGTATCTGAAAAGCTGAAGCATAGAAAGGTTTAAAGTAGACCTCAAGATAAGGTTTGGGATGCAAGTCAAGTGGTCAATACTGTCAGTCGCCCTACTTGCTGGACTGTTCTGTTGCTGGTTGCAGACACAAAAGGTGGTGGTGGGGATGGCACTTTCCCTAGGCTGTGGCACTTCCCTCCCCAGTGCTTTTATGGAAGAGACGCTGCAGCCCTCAGACCCCTGAATGACAATAACAAATATCTTTGCTGTGGGATTAATTTCCCTTTCTTACACTTCTGTGTAACTGGGTATGTAGAGTGTCAGTTCTTTCCAACAGTTTTGACTTAAATTTTAGGATTGTATTTTCTGGTATGGGAGTTAACATGGGGTATGCAAGGATGCTAGCTAGGGAATTGTAACTGGAGGAGTTTTATATCTGTCTGTCAATAAGTATTAACTTCTGTATACCTCAAGATTAGATCACGCAAATGGAGAACGTTCTGGAGGATTCAGCTTTATTTCCAAATTAGCATTCTGATGTGACATGCTATTTGTACTGGAGAGTAATGTGAGATGTGCTTTGTGCTAATGGCATTAATCAGAATAATTTCCCTGGGATTTTGATGTATTATCATGTTCACCACCTATTATTTCTTGTTGCTAGCTTTTTTTTTTTAATATGAGAATAAATACTCTTTTAATTAATCCTTGTCCCTTTGATATTAATATTAAATACTGGTAAACAATCATTTTCCAATGAAAAAATATATGCTTATTATACTCCATTAGACAGGTTAGTATGTTTTTGCATTTTACAACAAGAAAGTTTATTTTTGTGACAGTCATGTGTGTAGATGTTCTCCAAACCAGTTGTTACCAACAGATAAAGGCTCATTTGGTAATTGCTAACCTAATGTGGAATCAGATGGTGTTATTGCACTAAAACCATTAACTGCAGAAGGGATGCTCAGGACTATAATACTTTTTTACTCAGTTAGTGCATCACAATGCCCAAGTTTATTGAGGAGCTGTTGATAATGCTGTGTGAAGACCCTCTTTATCAGTTCCTTGGATATCTAAAACCAGCAGATTTTTTGCCGGTCCTTTAGCTAAGGGTCTGTCAACCTCCCTTTTACAGACCTTGCTTTGGATATCAGTTAGTGAAGCATCTTTTTGCTGAAGCAAACCTTAATGTAGTCAGGAGTGATCATAGATAATGTTGAAGTCTCAAGCCTGGTTTCCCTCTGAGCTCAGGGACAGCAGCTGTGAAATGCACTGGATGAGGGTAAGGCTGTCAATGTAGTTTACCTGGACTTCAGTAAGGCCTTTGACACCGTCCCTCACAACATCCTTATGGCTAAGCTGGCTGCCCATGGCCTGGATGGGCACATACTCTACTGGGTGAAACACTGGCTGGATGGCTAGGCCCAAAGTGTTGTCGTCGATGGAGTTCAATCTAGTTGGCGGCAGGTCACGAGTGGTGTCCCTCAGGGCTCGGTGCTGGGACCGCTCCTGTTCAACATATTCATCAACGATCTTGATGAGGGGATTGAGTGCACCCTCAGCGAGTTTGCAGATGACACCAAGCTGGGAGGGAGTGTTGATGTGCTGGAGGGTAGAAAGGCTCTACAGAGGGACCTGGACAGACTGGATCGATGGGCCCAGGCCAACTGCATGCAATTCAATAGAGCCAAGTGTACGGTCCTGCACTTTGGTCATGGCAACCCCATGCAGCACTACAGGCTTGGGGAAGGGTGGCTGGAAGGCTGTACGACTGAAACAGACCTGGACGTTCTAACTGACAGTCGACTGAACATGAGCCAGCAGTGTGCCCAGGTGGCCAAGAAGGCCAACGGCATCCTGGCTTGTATTAGAAATTTTGTGACCAGCAGAAGAAGGGAGGTGATTGTCCCTCTGTACTCAGCACTGGTGAGGCCGCACCTTGAGTATTGTGTTCAGTTTTGG
>NW_009732230.1:88093-88470 GCF_000703405.1 Apaloderma vittatum | reverse complement strand
TGCAGCAGGGCAAGTGTAGGCTGGACATTAGGAAGAAATTCTTCATGGAAAGATTGGTCAGACACTGGAACAGACTGCCTAGGGAGGTGGTTGAGTTACCATCCCTGGATGGGTTTAAGTGTCGCTTAGATGTGGTGTTGGGTGATATGGTTTAGGGGTTGAACTTGTAGTGTGGGGTAATGGTTGGACCTGACGATCCCAAGGGTCTTTTCCAACCTGAATTGTTCTATGATTCTTTGATTCCATATTTCTAGGGTTATTTTTTTTGAGATGACAGATGGGATATCAGTGATGTTGATCAAGACCCAGCTATTTTACATCAGAGAGTTCCCCATGGTGAGGCAGGCAGGATGTGCAGCTAGCACAGGACATGATAA